>NW_008357929.1:8559896-8576239 GCF_000622305.1 Nannospalax galili
TACACACATACACATAAAATAAAAATAATAAAACATTAAAAAAAAAAAGGCTGAAGAGATGACTCAGCAATTAATAAGAGCACTTGCTGATCTTCCAGAGGACAGGAGTTCACCCAGCAACCACACTGGTTGGCTCACAACCACTTACAACTGCAGCTCCTGGGGGATCCAACACCTCTGGCCTCTGTGAGCACCTGTACTCATATATGTGCACATACCTACACATAGACAAACATTACATAATTAAAAATAAAAATAAGCCAGGTGGTGGCACACACCTTTAATCCCAGCACTTGGGAGGCAAGAGGCAGGAGAATCTTAGTGAGTTTGAGGCCAGCCTGGTCTACATAGCAAGTTCCAGGACAGCTGGGGCTGTCTCAAAAAGACCAAACCCGTTTCAAAAAGACCAAAAAAAAAAAAAATTCTACCAGGTATGGTTTAATCCCACCACCACTTGGGAGGCAGAGGCTGGTGGATCTCTGAGTTTGAGGCCTGCCTGGTCTATAACAGCGAATTTGAGGCCAGCCAAGACTACATAGCTCAAAAGATGCAAGGTCAGATTGTAAGCTTCACATTTTAGGAATATTAAGGAGGTTTCCCTGTCCAAAAAGGGAAAGTCAGATTTGGGGGCAAAAGAATGCCAGGAAATATCTTCCAAATTTTTAGTTAAAAAAAAAAAAAAAGCCAGCCAGGCATGGTGGCACATGCCTTTAATCCCAGCACTCTGGAGGCAGAGGCAGGTGGGTCTTTCTGAGTTCCAGGCCAGCCTGGTCTACATAGCAACTTCCAGGCCAGCTAGGGCTACAGCGAGACCCTGTCTTAGACCAAGAAAAAAGTTGCAATAGTAAAATCTTATTTTTTTTTAAAAAATATTTTTATCGTATGAGTGTATTGCCTGCATGTGAGTGAGTGCACCCATGTATGCAATGCTGCAGAGGTCAGAAGAGGGCTTTGAATTCCCCTGGAACTGGAGTTAAGGACAGTTCACAGCCACCATGTGGGTGCTGGGAATTGAACCCGGGTCCTCCACAAGAGCAGTCAAGTGCTCTTAACCAACTGAGCCATCTCTCCAGCCTTGTAAAATCTTATCTTTAACAATGACTACAACTTCTTTTAGTAATTAGGAATAAGTAGAGATAATTAAAAAAATAAAATTTTAACAAGGACTTATATGAAATTTTAATAGGAAATTTAAAGTTATATACCATTTTTGGCTTCTCATCTTTCCTAACCCACTTTCCTTCCACCTCACCAGAAAAGACAGTCCAGAGTCAAGTAAGGAAAAAACATTACAACTCTTCTTCCCTGGCCTCCTCTCATACTCCAAGACCCTTTTGTCCCAAGCTCAGTTTCCATTTAGATTACATACCCGCTCCAGGAAGACATCCCTTTTAGTGAATTTTCGTACTGCTGTGAGCGTGTCCTGCACAATACCCATGACAGGTCGATTGCTCTGGGGAGTGACAATCATTCGAGGCACCATGGCTAACTCTTGGATCTCTGCCCTTGTCTCCAGAGACTGTGGCAGGTGCAAGTTCATTTCATCCCCATCAAAGTCTGCATTGTATGGAGTTGTCACACTGTAACCAAGGAGAGAAAGAACTCCAATTGGGAAGATGTCTTCAGCCACAGATAATGGAGCAGCCAAGCCTGCTCCCAACTCAGCTGGTTTCCCTCAAGTAGAGAACTGACCTGAGATTCAAGCGAAAAGTAGACCAGGGGAGGATGCGGACCCGATGCCCCATCATGGACATTTTGTGCAAAGTTGGCTGACGATTGAAGATAACAATGTCCCCATCACACATGTGCCGTTCCACCTAGGGAGGTGAGGTACAGAAAAGGGCTCAGTGAAGGAAGGACACTAAAAATGAAATGACAGTGGATCTAGAGTCCCTTGAAACTATAAGAGATAATACTGAAAAGTCTATCAACGATCTCCTTTTGGACCAGTCCTGGGCCAGACACTAGGCTACCAGAGAGATAATAAAACACAGTAACCACCAATCTTTTTTTTTTTTCTTCCCATTTTCAATCAAGCTTTTAATGAAAAAGTCATAAAATATCAGTTTCTCATCATTGTACATTAAGACTGCATGCTTCTGAATGGAGAGATCACTCGTGGTAAGTCACTCCGACACTGGAGAGCTGCACAGCTGCAGCTCCAACCTGAATGTATCCAAATGCTTTAGAGAAGTAAACGCAACGTGATGAGTGGCAACAGTAGTGGCCATACAGGAGTGCGATCCAGCATCCCTCCCCTACTCTGGGAAGGGCATACAGGACATGATCCCTCTTCCAGTTCCAATTAAACAAACAGATACACCCCATCCCTCTTGAGGTAGGAGCCCAACCTGGGGCCCCTGGAGAAAATGAGTGATAGGTGGAGTACAAGGAGGCTCCTCTCAGCACCTGGCCTCAGGGCCCCACCAAGTGGAGGTGGGGAGACCCTGGGAACTCTCCCTGACCCAAGTGAGGTCTGTTATGCAGCATTTTGAGGTCAATAAATTACAGCAAAAAATAGCAAGGTGAGGTAGGGGGAGAGGTTCCTGGTAAAAAGTTAAAGTGGGATGACTGAAGCTGGAGGCATCCTAGGAAGGGGATCCTGGGCAGCCTCAGTCTCCACAGCCCTCACCCATCCCCAGGTTTGGAAAGTCAGACTAGACTCTAGTCAGGCCCCTCTCCATCCCTCATTCCTGGCATCCATTACATAGGCTCAATTATGAGTAATCACCAATCTTAAAGAAATCAATCTACAGAGAAAACAAAGAAACAGCAAGCTGGGCATGACAGCACGTGCCTTTAAACCACACCTGGCAGGCAAAGCCAGGTGGATCTCTGTTAGTTCAAAGCCAGCCTGGTCAACATAGTGAGTTCCAGGTCAGCTGGGGCTACAGGGAAACCCTGTCTCAAAAAGACCAAACAATAACAACAATAACAACAAGATAGCGAATGTGGCATTTTGCCCCAATCTTCCATGGATCTCTCCTGCCACAGGTGATATAACCCCACTCTGTCATCACTGGCTGGCAAAACATTTGTTTTTAAGAGTTAACCTTGGGAAAAAAAAAAAAAGACACCAAGTGCCACACATCTGTAAGCCAGCACTCAGAAGCCTAAGGCAGGAAAAACATGAATTTGAGCTCAAGAGTTCCAGGTTAGCCCAGTCTCAAAAACGAAAAATAAACACACACACACACAATGAAAACAAAAAACTCAATAATCCTAGATTCTAGTGAATAATTCTAGGCCCAGTGCTGGACCAGGACCAGCCCCATTCTAGGATGCTTCCTGCTCAAGTGATTAAGAAGTATGATGGCCTATTACATGCCTTATAGCCAGTCTGCAGGTGCAGGTCACTGGGCTTAGGGTGGAAACGCAAGTCAATTCGATCACCGTTGTCCCGAATGATGTACTTGGCCCCTGGGTACTGGCTATTCCCCCTGCGTACTAATTCCTGAAGTCTAGAAAGGAAGTAAATACAAAATGAACAAAATGCTTTCCAAAAAGCCCCTGTTCCCACCTTTATCCCAAGACCCCAAGTAGAACCCAAACTTCTAAACCTCAATACATCCCCATCTCACTCCAAGCCCTCTTCCCCCAGATGAGGAAGGCACACCTCTGAGAACATGTGTGCTCTACCCCCAACTCTGGTCACTGTGGACAGGGCTCATGGACTGAAGCATACCTGTCAATGTTGAAGGGGGTAACAATCTCTGCAAATGTCATGTTGGCAGCAATGGAACGGGGCACACCAACTTGGTCAATGGACAAGTTAGGATCAGGGGTAATGACAGTGCGGGCTGAGAAGTCCACTCGCTTGCCCATCAGGTTTCCTCGAACCCGTCCTTCCTTGCCCTTCAACCGTTGCTTTAGGGACTTGAGGGGACGGCCAGATTTCTGCATGGCCTATGAGAAAACACGGGAAGGGGGCACCAAGGTGGTCAGTACTGGGCCCTCCTCCAGACCTCTGATGCCTCATGCTGGCCCCCACCCTGGCTCCAATCCACAAGGGCAGGAGTGTGCAGACGCACACGGGGCAAGCCAGGCAATTCGTTGTCCACCATGGTGGCCACATGGAACTGGAGGAGCTTCACATCCTCTGCGATGACATGGGCAGCCGCGCCATTCTGCTCATTCCGTCGCAGCTGATTGTTGATCTTCACAATATCAGCCAGTTTGTGAGTTAGGTCATCCTGAAGCAGGAAGTCAGCATCATCAGTCAAACCACCACTGAGAGCTCAGCATGCACATGCCAGGCACACAGTGTAGCTCTCTTCACACAACCCTGGGAGGCAAAACCAGGCCTGCTCACACCGACTCAGAGATAGGAAAACCCCTTTGTGATTTTTAACCATGTTAAAGGTTTGTTGCCTGTTTAAAGGTTATACAGCTAGCAAGTGGCAGAGTATTTTCTAACTCAGATCTGTCAATTTGCCCCTGTATACATGCCACCCCAGGGTTTCCTCCCCTTAAGATACCTAGCCGTCTACCCCAAATGCAGAGTCCTAAAGCAGCTGACCTGGTTTCGGGCTGAACCCTGCATCACCACAGCAGGCCGCACAGACAGAGGAGGCACAGGCAGCACTGTGACAATCATCCACTCAGGCCGGGCATAGCGAGGCTCCATGCCCAGCACAAAACACTCCTCGTCTGAGATGCGTTTGAAGATTTCATGTACTCGTTCTGGACTCAACAAGATTTTCTTCTCTTGAGAGTCCTCATTAACATGCTTCCATTCAGCATACAACTCCAGGCCAGAGCGCCGAATTCGAGGCTGGTACCGCCCACAGCCACCATGGCCCTTCCAAGGAGAGAAGAATAATCATCAGAACCTAGCACTGGGCTATTCCTACCACACCAGGCAAGCACCTCCCACTCCTCCATGGCTTTTTGGTCCCCTTGATTCTTATCCTCCCTCCAGACCTCTATGACCACCTTCCCAATAGTCTTTGCCAGTTCCAGTTACCTTCTCTTTGGTCAGATCCTCATCACCCTCAGGCTGCTCCACGCCAAACTTGTTGTCCATCTCCTCCCCACCCTCGCAAATGTTTTTGCCCTTGCAAAGGTCATAGACATGTGTGAGCCGCTTCTTTGGCTGCCCTTTAGACTTAGCCAGGATGTCCTTGATTTTGGGGTTGTTCTGGGGACAGAGCAGAACAGGATCAACTGGAGTCATCCCTCTGCCCCAGTCAGCAACTGCCCTCCCAGACTAGGGCCCATGCCGACTCACAGAGTCCACAAGCAGTTTGGAGCAGAAGAAACAGACACAGCGCAAAACCTTCATTGTCTTCACCAGGAAGCCCACATGAAATACAGGTTTGGCCAGTTCGATGTGGCCAAAGTGGCCAGGACACTCTGTCATGTTTCCTGTGGAAACAGACACCTGACACTTTCCTCACAGCTCCTACCGACCTCAGAGAGGTTTTCAAGTATCCAGCCTACTTTCTTAAAGGATCCAAGACTGTCCCCAGCACTTACCTGCACATGTTTGACAACGGCCAGTCCGCTCAATCACTCCCTGCCTTGGATCCATCAGGCCCCCAAGCTTGGGGCGGCCTCCCTCAGTTGTCTCTGGGTATTTGATGCCACCCTCTGTTACAGACATCCGCTTCTGCAGAAAAGAAAGGCCAGTAATAATAAGTAGGAGTCCTAGTTTTCAGCCTTCGTGGCTGGAGAGCTCTGTACTAAGGCCTAAGGAAATCCCAAACCACTTATATTTAGCCTGCCATGAGATGGAAAGATCAGTATAGTTTTAACTCTGGAAATACTCAACTTGAGTATCACAAATCAAAAGCATGGCCCACTTACTGTGTGTGGAGGAAGGGATAGAAGGTGGCGAGTGCTCATACTAGAAATGTAGGTGACCCTGGGTACTATACCAATTGTCTATCTCTAGTATTTTGTTTTCAGAGAATCTTGCTATGCAGCCTGGGCTGACCTCAAACTCAAAATCCTCCTGCCTCATTCTCCCAAATGCTGAGATTACACATGTGCACCACCATACCCAGTTCACCTGGCTCCAGTACTTGAACCCGACATCCTTCTGGGTTGAATTCTAGGTCACTGACATCCATAGGATTTAACATAAAAGGAAATGAAAATTGCTTCAAAAGGTAGGGGTGGGGGTAGGGGGTGTCAAAACCAAAACTGATGTTTAATTATTTCTTCTCCCAAGCTGAAATCAGGCTCATGAATCTGGATCCTGGAAGGAACTTCTCTTCCTGCAATGTGCCTTGACAGCCCAAGAGTGTTGCCTCAAGACATGCCTGCCAACTCTTAGCTCCCAATGAGGAACAAAGCACCTGGCAATTGTCTTGCCTCTTAATCCATATCTTCACTTATTTCTGCCTTCTCAAGGGCCTATATTGCCTCAACACATCCATATCCAAATGGCAATTTTCTGGTAAAACGGGATAACCAGGTGCTGTAAAGGCTGGTAGACCAGCAATGTACAGCTGAAGTCCCAAGAAATGTGTAGCCCAGGACTCAATTGAGGCCAATTCAGTGAAGAGAACCAGGGGTAGCTTAGTAGTAGTTATAGTACTTTCTTGTCCATGTGTATGTATGTGGTGGGGGTAGTCCTCATGATCAAACCCAGGGCCTAAAGCATGCAGGGCAAGCACTCTTGTCAAAAAGCCCTATCCTGGTTCAAAAGTAGCTAGGAGACCGAAAAAGAGACTTCTGCCCTGGTGGTCAAGGCAACCTTTAGTATCCTTTCAAACAATGAAAACCAGAATTTCAATTTAGTTAGGTTTTGATCCACCAACTGCCAGAAGGATGAAGTTCAAAGAATTTAAAAGCTTCATTTGAGAAACTGAAGAGATGGCTCAGTGGGTTAAAGGTACTTATAGACTGCTCTTGCAGAAGATCCAAGTTTGGTTCCCTGCACCCATGTTGGGTGGCTCAAGGTTTCCAAGGAAACCAATGTGCGCGCACGAACACAAAACTTAAAATAATAAAAATTTCGCCGGGCATGGTGGCACATGCCTTTAGTCCTAGCACTTGGGAGGCAGAGGCAGACAGATCTCTGTTAGTTCGAGGCCAGCTTGGTCTACACAGCAAGTTCCAGGTCAGTTGGATCTACAGGGAGACCCTATCTCAAAAAGACAAAAAAATAAAAATTTCATTTGAGCCAGGCATGGTGATGCAGGGCCTTTAATCCTAGCATTTGGGAGGCAGAGGCAGGCGGATCTTTGTGAGTTCAAGGCTAGCCTGGTCTAGTGAGTTCCAGGACAACTGGGGCTACAGGGAGACCCTATCTCAAAAAGACAAAAAAAAAAAAAAAAAAAAAAAAAAAAAGCTGTGTTGGCGTAAGCCTTTAATTCCAGAGTTTGAGGCCAGTGTGGTCTACATAGTGAGTTCCAGGGAGATCCATCTCAAAACAAAACAAAACAATTTTTTTTTCATTTGTGTGTCAACTTCGAGCCAGACACAAAACTTGTTTCTCTAATCCTAACCACCGACCTCCTAGGAATGAAGTCTTCTCTTAGACGCTAGAAACCTGGTATCACATCAAGTGGTTTACCCAAAGCTTCAGTCTCAAGTAGTCAGCAGAAGTCAAACCCAACACACTCTCTTGTCTGAAACAAAGGCTTATCCCACTCTCCCATGTTGAAGTAGAAGCTATTTTGTTTTTTATTTATGTGTATATGTATGTGCCTGTATGAATTTATGTGTATTATGTGTGTGCAAGGTCAGAAGAGGGCATTAGATCCTCTGGAACTGGAGTTACAGGTGGTTGTGAGATGTCATGTGCATGCTGGGAACTGAACCCAGGTCCTCTGCAAGAGCAGTGAATGCTCTTAAGCACTGAGCCATCTCATTCGTTTTTGAGATAGGGTCTAATGTAGTCCAGGCTGGCTTTGAACTCTTTGTGTAGCTGAACTCCACCATGTTCTGTTTTTTTAGGGCCTCATGCATGAGCCACATTCCTAACCCCCAACCCTTTTTTAAAAATTTTTGAGACAGGGTCTCATGTATCCCAGGGTAGCCTTAGGCTTCCTATGTAGCTGATGATCTCAAATAAGATCTCCTTTTCTTTTTCCTGAACCGCTCCCCCTTTTCTAGATCACCTGGCTGAAGTTGTGGATAGTTGGTGTTAGCCACCATGTGGGGTGCTGAGAACTGAACCTGGGTCCTCTAAAGAACAGGGTCTCCCTGTAGCCCCAGCTGGCCTTGAATTCAGAGATCTGCCTGCCTCTGCCTCCTGCCTCCAGCCATTTTTTTGAGACAGGGTTTTTCTATATAGCCCTGAGTAGCCTTGAACTTGCTATGTAGACCAGGCTGGCCTAGAACCTGTAAGCAGATCCTCCTGTCTCTGCTTCCCTAGTGCTAGGATTACAGGCATGAGCCATCACATCCAGTATATACAGTGCTGAAGAATGAACCCAGGGCTTTACGTATGATAAGGCAAGCAGTTTATCAATTAAGCTACACTCCCAGCCCCGGAAATAATTATTCAGAGTCTACAACATATTCTCTTGGTGCCATGCAGTGCTACTTACTCGTTCTTACCTTCATAAGTAAGTATCAAGGGGCTAGAGAGATAGCGCTGTGGTTAAGAGCACTGGTTGCTCTTCCAGAGGACCTGGATTTGGTTCCCAGCACCCACATGGTGCCTAACAACTGTTTGAACTCCAGTTCCAGTATCCAATGTCCTCTTTCTGGCCTCCACAGGTTTATACACATATGGTGCACTTACATACATGCAGCCAAAACGCTCATATACATAAAATAAAAATACTTAAATAATGGGCTGGAGAGATGGCTCAGTGCTCTTGCAAAGGACCCGGGTTCAATTCCCAACACCCACATGGTGGCTATGAACTGTCCTTAACTCCAGTTCCAGGGGAATCCGAAACCTTCTTCTGACCTCCGCGGCACTGCATGACATGGGTGCACTCACATGCAGGCAATACACTCATACACATAAAATAAAAATAATAAAAATTTTAAAAAATACTTAATAGTAACAACAGAAAGCTCCACTGCCTCAATTTTAGAGATTATAAACTTCAGAGGCCCAAGAGCATACAAAAATAAATGGACAGAATCATGACTGGAATCCAGGCCTGAGTTTCACCAATGCGTTCTTTTCACTACATCAAGTTTCAATGATTATACATTATACACAGCTACCTTCATTAAATCTCCTTCCACCACCACCACTTCTGCTAAGCCAGTGAGTCTACTATGCCATATTCAAAGACTCCTCTTCAGTACTCAGCTTGCTGCCCTGTGATGTATGCATAAGGACATTATTTGAAGCTCGTCTTCTATTTTCACACCAGCATTCCTGACCTCTTTTGGCTGTTGCCTCTTTACCTTCATAATCTCTTCTGCTTTGGTCTGCTTCTTAGACACTGTTAATCCCCTGGGTTTTAGCTAATCCATATTTCTCATGCACTCTATAGGAAGTCCTGCATTTTTCACTACTGTATTACACTGTTGACTCTCAAAGTTTACCTCTAGAAATTCCTTTTCTTTTGGATGCATATATTTAACTACTGATGTCCCTGAAGATATACCATTGCTAAGTCAAATTCTACATACCAGAAAGCAAACTTCTCTACAAAACCTTTTCCTTTTCAAAACCCCACCGCCCCATGTGGCAGCCAAGTCAAAAACTTGTTTTATTAACTTACCATTCCTTACTCTCATGTGTAAAATGGTTTGGAATTCTGGCTTTATAACTTGTGAACCAAGTAACATTAAGAACTTAAGTAGTCTGCTTAAGACAGGATGTAACAGGTGCTCAATAAATAACCATTATAATAATCATTCACTAAGACTTCCTAAATACATCTTAAATTTTGTCCCTCTTCTTTATGCCTACAAACATTGTTTTAATTCAGGTCTTTCCTTTGTAGACTCACAGATCATTAGTCCCTCTCCAACCCATCTAGAAACACAATCAGGTACTCCTTCTAGAGTGGAAAGCTTAGAGTCGGGTGTGATGGAGTCTACCTGTAATCCTAGCACTTGGGAGGTTGAGGCAGATCATAATTTCCAGACTGGCTAGCTACTGGCCTGGGCTTCATAATAAAACCCTGTGCAAAAAATAATTAAATAATGAGCTGGTGAGATGGCTCCACACATAAATAAATGCTCTTGCCAACTCAGATGACCTGAGTTCGATCTTTGGGACCATCATGGAGGAGAGAACCAACTTCCTTTTTTTATTCTTTTTTTTTTTTTTTTCGAGACAGGGTCTCCCTGTAACCACAGTTGTCCTGGAACTCCCTAAGTCAACCAGGCTGGCCTTGAACTCACAGAGATCCATGTGCCTCTGCCTCCTGAGTGCTGGTGCCCAGCTGAGAACCAACTTCCTGAAGTTGTCCTCTGACCTCCATATGTGCATCATGTGTGTACATACACACACAATAAATGTTTTAAAACAATTAGTAAATAACCAGGCTTGTTAGCACATGCCTTAAATCCCAGCACTCAAGAGGCAGAGTCAGGCAAATTTTTGTGAGATCCAGGTCAACTTGTTCTACATATCCAGTTCCAGGACAGGTAGGGCTATAGGTAGGGTACCCATGTGCATATGGGCAGCACTAATTGGGCTCCGTGAGTAAAAAAAAAAAAAGAACAGAGTTGGAGAAATGGCTCATGGTTAAGAGGACTTGTTCTTGCAGAGGACCCAGGTTCAGTTCCCAGCACCCACATAGTGGCTCAAAGCAACTTCAGTTCCAGGAGATCCTATACCTTCTTCTGGACTCCACTGGCACTACACACACGGCACCCTTACATACATGTAGGCAAAACACTCATACACATAGAATCAAAATAAATAAAATACGACAAATTTTATTTTTTTAGAAAGGCACAAAGTGCTGTGAAGGGGTCCAGGAAGAGTTGGAGGGGTGCTGCGAGGAGTAGATATGATCTAAATATACTATATTAATATATGAAATCACCAAAGAGTAACATCTTTTAAATAGTGAAAATCTAATCTGGGAACAGTGTCTAACTCAGAACAACTTATAAATGATTTTATGATATCTTCATCTTTATTTCCAATGCTCCACACCTTCTTGTTTGCCCCTCAGTAACAGAATCTCTACAGTCTCCTATCATCCATTCACAGCATGAGCCACACTCTTCTGGGGTTTCAACCTGTTAGTGCTTCTATCTGCCTGGAATGCCTACTCAGCTCACATTCAGAGTTGTAAGGATCTTGTAGACATGCTTCCTACAGGCAGCTTTTCAGAACCTCCCCAAGACAGATACAGACCCCTCCCCATTGCTTCTATATAGTACCTCTGTCTCTACATCCACTGCATTGTGATAAAATTACTAGAGTCTATCTTCTCTAAGCAAGCCAGTGTCCCCTGAGCATCCTGGATCTCATTCATGTGCTTATCTAATACAAGGCAATACATGTATTAGTTGGTTAAACTACACTGTATAAGAGCTACCATTAGGGGCTGGAGAGGTGGCAGAGGGGTTAAGAGCACTCACTGGCTGTTCTAACAGAGGACTTGGGTGGGATCAGTACCCAGCACCCACATGGCAGCTAGCAACAGTCAGTAACTCTAATTCCAGGGGAACTGATACCCTCTTCTGGTCCTTTTGGGCATTGCACACATGGGTGCACTACATGCAAGAAAAACACTCATACACATAAAAATAAAAAATTTTTTAAAAGTTGGGGATTTAGTTCAGTGGTAGAGTGCTTGCCTAGCAAGGCCCTGGATTTGGTCCTCAGCTGGGGGGGGGGGGGGGCAACACAGACGGACCATCTACCACTAAGTGAGGTACCCAGAAACCAGAAAGAACTAAGGAATAAAGAATCCCTGCTAGTCAAGCAGTCCCCTAATACGCAACCAGATTAGCTACTACTGGGCAGAAACCAAAACCACCTGCAGGTTCAAGGCTGAAGAGGTTCTAAATACCCAAAACTTCACCAAGATGATATGAAAATCACTAAGGGAGACAGCCAGTGTGGGACTAAACTAATAGCTGGAGCCTTACCAGCTTCGTGTCCCATATGTGAAGATTTGTGCACTATGAATGAAATGCAAAAAAAATAGTAGACATGGATCTGGCCACTGATTATATAGGAATCTAAGGAAAATCATACTGAATTTTTCACATCTCTGCTGGGTGTGGTGGCGCACACCTTTGATCCCAGCACTTGGGAGGCAGAGGCAGGCGGATCTCTGTGAGTTTGAGGCCAGCCTAGTCTACAGTGAGTTCCAAGACAACTGGTACTACAGGAGACCCTGTCTCAAAAAGACCCCCCCCCAAATTTTTTTTCACATCTCCCCCTGCAGAAAGTCTAGATTCACTAAGCCCATCACCCTTCTAATGACTGATTCTACTCCCAGGCGTTCTAAGACCAGACTAAAGGCTCTTCTGGCAGCAAGCTCAAGTGCATGAATGAAAGGACTACTCTCCACCACAGGCTTAAACAAATGCCCAGTCACAGGTTGGGTTTTCTTCTGGGTATGACACCAGGTCACAGAAGGAAAAAAAAAAAAAGGGCTGCTCTACAAATTTAGTAATATTTCATTATTTCATTCTCTTTCCTATGCCCTCAGCAAACCACATAAGATCCTTACAACTTTTAATGTTGATCACTTTCCAGCTTTATTTAGTACATCCTCTTATCCTCCATATTTACATTCTAACTACAGCAAGTTATCTCAAAATTCCTCTGGCTTCACACCCCTTCACCCCGCTTTATTCATTTGTAAGACTCAGCTCAGATATCGTCTCCAACCCATCTTTTTAAAAGGTTTATTTTAGCTTACACTTTGAGGGAATTCAGTACATCATGGATGGGAAGGCATGGTGGCAAGTACATGAAGTGGCTGGTCACACTGTGTCTGTGGTCCAGAAGCGGAGCTAGAAGTCCCCTTCTTAGGAAGTCTCGGCTTCATAAGACTGAGATAGTCTTATCTAGTCTGTGTGTGCACATGTATACAAACACGTGTGTATGAAACAGGTTCTCTCACTGAACCAGGAGCTCACCAATTCGGTTAGTCTGCCTAGCCAGCAAGAACCAGGGACCTTCCTGTCTACATCCCATGCTGGGATCACAGGCCCATACCACTGTATCTGGCTTTTTACACAGATGCTGAAGATGGAAACACAGGTCCCTATGTATGCAGCAAGTTCATTATCAACTGAGCCATCTCCATAGTGCCAAGTGTTGTATCTTTTAAAAAGAAGTGAAAGGCCAGGCAGGATGGTTCATGTTTGTTATCCCAGCACTGAGGAAGCAGAAGAAGGCAAATTTGAGGCCAGCCTGGGTTATGTAGTATTTCTAGGTCAGCCAAGACTATATGTCATGAGACTCTGTCTCAAAATAAAAAAAAGTATGCTCCTATTTTCACATAAATGGGCCTCGTTCTGCATATTCCTAAACAACTTTATTACGTAGTAACAATACCAGTGTCTCTGTAACTTTCACAGCACTCCACAAGCCAAAAGAGCCAGTTATTAAGAAAAGAGACCCAATGCCAGGTGTGGTGGCAGAGGCAGAGGCAGGCAAATCTCTGTGAGTTCCAGGTCAGCCTGGTCTACACAGTGAGTTCCAGCCTAGCTGGGGCTACAGGGAGACCCTGTCTCAAAAAGACCAAAAAAAAAAGAAAGAAAGAAAGAAAAAAGAAAACAGACCCAAACTTAGTATTTGTATCTTAGCAACTACTAGCCATTTGAAAAAAAAAACAAACACATAAGCTGAAAAACCATTTTAATTTGTTAAAATCAGAGCTAAGTGTGGTAGAGCATGCCTTTAATCCCATGCACTCAGGAAGCTGAAGCAGGCAGATCTCTGTAAAACCAAGGCCAGCCTGGTCTACACAGCGAGTTCTAGGCCAACTGTGACTATCTCGAAAAAACAAAACAAAGCGCTGGAGAGATGGCTCAGTGGTTAAAAGCAATGGCTGCTCTTGCAGAGGACCCAGGTTCAGTTACCAGCACCCACATGGCAGCTAACAACCATCCATAACTCCAGTTCCAGGGAATCCAAGCCCCTCTTCTGGCCTCTGTGCGCAGTGCAAGCATAAGTGCATTTACATATATGTAGGCAAACACTCATATACATAAAGAATAAAAATAAGTATTGAAACAGCAACAAGAAACAAAACCCAGGGCTGGAAAAATGGCTTAGTAGTTAAGAGTAGCATTGGCTCAGAGGACCCAGGCTTGGTTCCCAGCAACTTTGAGTTGAATGACTTACTTACATACATGTAGACAAAACACTCATAACACATTAAAAAATAAATTAAAACTTAAAAAAAAATTTTTTTAAAGCCAGGCATCGTGGCGTATGCTTGCAATCTCATACTCAGGAGGCTGAGGCAGGAAGATTGAGAGTTCAAGGCCAGCCTGTGCTACACAGAGACCTTGCCTAAATAAGAAATTAAAGAATATTTTTATCCCCCTCATAATAAAAATGTCTTATTACAACTGTTCAACACTATATAACTTCTCAACCTTGGGATCTGACTGGATAGTACCACCCTTATTTCTTACTCCAAATAATTTCCACTAAACCTTAGCAACTGCTTAAATTGCTGCTCTGTGGTTCAGGTATAAAGGTGTATATATATACCTGTAATCCTAGAACTTAGAACAGAGTTTAAAGCCTACCCCGAAACACTCTCTCAAAAAACAAAAATGTCAAGGCAGGAGAGATGGCCCAGCTGCTAAGAAGCATGCACTGCTCTTGCAGAATTCAGTTCCCAGCACCCATGTCAGGCTCAGAGCCCCTGTAACTACAGCTCCTGGGGCATCCATCACGTCTGATCTCTGCAGGCACCTGTACTCGCATGTACATAACCCCCTCACAGACACATGCATACACATAAAAGTAATTTTTTAAAGAATCTATTTCAAAAAAAAAAAAGACAAACTAAACCAAACAACCAAACAAAAAAAATCCAGCTTCACAAAGATATGACATCATTCAAAGAGATAAAGCCCATCTAATGTTGAAACTGAACCATTTGGAACTAGTAGTTCACAGGACACCTATGCTTTTTTCTAAAATGCAAAACTATTGAGTGTGCTGCAGAGCCTCAGGTCTAACAGCAGTTTGGGAATACTGGATTTAACCTACTGAAACAGTCTTGCTCCATTCTAAGGATGGAACCTAAGTTATTCAAGAAGGCTTCCTATTAGTAAATATTTAGGTGACTTACTGACAACTGTCATTTTCAAACAATGTTAAAATAAAAAACCCTTCTACATATATTTGTACAACCACTTATTTACCCTAATAATTTTAATTATATGAGTATTAATACCAAAAACTATTTGAAATGCCGAAGACAGAGATGAATTAACAATATTCTATAGAGAACAAGAAACTAAAAAATTAATCCTTTCAAGAGTGACAGGCTTCCTACAGGCTCCTGGGACCCTTTTCAAATGAACCTATAGCAATGGTGTCAGCACACACAAGACCCATGCAAACTCAAGCAGACAAAACCCCAGCACAGAACTGTGGAAATGGGCAGCAGGCTCCAAACTTAGTGGAAGAATTATTGGCAGCTGATTACTGCTGGGGGAGGAAGAGCTGATCTTAAAGGAAGGGACTCTAGATAGGCTGACTAGACCTCAGTGAGTAACTTGCACTGAGGGACATCTGGGGACACTAACTTAACACAATAGGCCTTAACACAATGACAGAATGTATGAATTCCAGTGGGGGGACTATGGGAGGAGGCCAATGGGGAAGGGGGTATAGAGATGATTAAGGTGTTCTATATGCAATAAATAAAAATTCAATAAATTATTTTTTTTGTTTTCTTTTTTTGAGACAGGGTCTCCCTGTAGCCCCAGCTGTCCTAGAACTCACTATGTAGACTAACTAGGCTGGCCTTGAACTCTTGAGATCTGCCTGCCTCTGCCTCCAAAGTGCTGGGATTAAAGGCGTGTCCCACCACACCTGGCTAATTTTTAAAAAATATTTTATTACTTTATGTGTAGGAGTGTATTGCCTGCATGTATGTGAGTGCACCTGTGTTGTGCAATGCCACGAAGGTCAAAGGAGGGCTTCAGATTCTCCTGGAACTGGAGTTAAGAACGGTTCAGAGACACCATGTGGGTGCTGGGAATCGAACCCAGGTCCTCTGCAAGAGCAGACAGTGCTCTTAACCTCTGAGCCATCTCTCCAGCCCCTCAATAAATTTTTAAATTTTATTTTATGCTTATGTGTGTTATTGCCTGCATGTAGATAAGTGCACCGGTGTCACGCAACGCCTGTGGAGGTCAGAATGGGCTGTAGGATCCCCTGGGACTGGAGTTACAAACAGCTGTTAGCTGCCATGTGGGTGCTGGGATTCGAACCTGGGTCTTCTGCAAGAACAACCAGTGTTCTTAAC
>NW_008357929.1:8576348-8614031 GCF_000622305.1 Nannospalax galili
ATTAAAGTAAAACAGAGGGCAAGGGTTACGGAACGCAGGGTATTTAAATGGGTCTATGAGTAGAGCTCCTAAGGACATAACATTAATCACAGAACACAGTGACATGAAGGAACAGGCATGTGGAGGTCTGGGCAGTGTTATTCCAAGCAGTAAGGACAATGAATAAATAATAGCCTCTAAAGCAGGAATATGCTTGCCATGTTGAGACAAGCAAGCAGGCCAGCCAGATATGGTGGCACACGCCTTTAAACCCAGCACTCAGGAGGCAGAGGCAGGCAGATCTCTAAGAAGCCAGCCAGGGCTACACGGTAAGACCCCGCCTCAAAAAAAAAAAAAAAAAAAAGAGACAGACAAGCAGTCAGAGTGACTAAATAGATTGAGAGGCAAGCAGGGCCTGGATATTAAAGGACCTCATAGGTCAGAATAAAGAGACTGGATCCTCTTCAGAGGATTCCACATGGGAAGGAACAGGGTGAAGATGTCTCTAGCTTGTTCTACAACCACAGGAAGACCAACTGCGGCACAAAAAAGAAAGAAGGGGGTGGTGGGCTATGGTGGGGCACAGCAGTAGTCATACCCCAGCAGTAGTCATAAATTGATGGCACAGCACCTGTTCCAAGGGTCTGATACACCCCCTTCTGACAACCCGGTACCTGTTTTTTCTCTCTGTCTCTCTCTCTCTCCCTCTGAGTAAACGGAAGTAAATTTTAAAATTCTGAACAAAAAACAAAACAAAATCTAACTAAGCCAGTTATGATGGTGCATGCCTATACTCCCAGGACTCAGAAGACTGAAAAAAGATTGCCAGTTCCAGGGCTGCCTGGAATGCACAGCAAGGTTGTTTCAAAAGCCCAAGTACCGGGCTGGAGAGATGGCCCAGCAGTTAAGAGCACTGGCTGCTCTTGCAGAGGACCTGGGTTTGATTCCCAGAACCCACATGGTGGCTATGAACCATCCTTAACTCCAGTTCCAGGGGAATCCAAAGCCCTCTTCTGACCTCTGCGGCATTGTACGACCTGGGTGCACTCACATACATGCAGGCAGTATACTCACACACATAAAATAATAAAAAATTAAAAAAAAAAAAAAAAATAAGCCCAAGTGCTTGAACAAGAATGGTGGCATACCCCATTTAATCCCAGCACTGGAGCGGTGGAGGCACTCAGATCTGTTAGTTCAAAGCCAGCCTGGTGAACAGGGAGTTCAAGGCCAGCCATAGCTACATAGCTGAGCCCTGTGTCAAACAACAAAACCCCAAGGGCTGGGGATATATGTAGCCAAGTAGTTAGAGCACTTGCCTGGCATGCCAACTTTACCAGGAGGGGGATGGGAAGACTTGTCCATTTGTCCAACACATTGCAAGTTTGTTTCCCAACTTATTTTAATATTTTATTATTTTTATGAGTGTATTGCCTGCATGTATGTGAGTGTACCCATGTCGTACAATGCTGTGCAGGTCAGAAGAGGGCTTCGGATTGCCCTGGAACTGGAGTTAAGGACGGTTTGTAGCCGCCATGGGGGTTAACTTTGTCTACAGAATCTCTGATAAACAGAAGTGGTCCTGATTTTTATGTAGTGAAATCTGCCTTGCTCTTTATGGACAATGCTTAGCTTATTTTTAGGTTCACCACAACTATAACGGTTTCTTCCTCTGGTATCAGCTCCCCAAAATGTTTACTGTATTTTTCTGGTGTTTTATATTACTTTAAATATTAACTTCTGGAGTTTATTCTGGGGTGGTATATGTGGTCTAGATGGTCTGAGTTCTGACATAGCTGAGTCCCTTTCCCTAATAGAATTGTCTCCATCCAGAAACAGTGTGTGTGTGTGTGTGTGTGTGAGAGAGAGAGAGTGAGTGAGTGAGAGAGAGAGAGAAATATGAACTGGTATCATTCTCCTACTTATAAATGTCCAATGGTTTCCTATTGAAAATTCAATCTTGACTCTTTACCGTATTTTACAGTATCCCAGCTTCTTCGGCCTGTTTTGTAACACTCCTCACCCACCAACCCCTGCCTCAACACTCGCCTTTCAGCCTCTAAGATATAACAAGTTAACTTCAACTTAGTTCCTTTGCACTTGTTTCCACTGCACAAGAAGCAGCTCATGTCCTAGCATCTATGGCTTCAGTGAGGTACTTTTCATTACTGATGCAATGTCACCCTAGACAGGCCTCCACCTCCTAAACCCTGTTACCATTTCATCTCTGTGGCCTACAGCATCGCCGCGCTTCATTTTATTCTAGCCACTCATCCTTATGTTTGTTCATTCTTATTCTTACGCCATCTTCTCTGCTGTTTCCCACAAAAAAGTGTTCTAGAAGACAGGGTCCTTGTTTCTATTTTTCAGTCACATATCCATTTCCTACCCAAAGTAATTCCAAAGTATGTAACTGCTCACCCTTCCCTCTGTCCAGCAGACATAGAACTAAGCTTGGTGAAAGCCTGGCAAAATTTAACTCCGGAGCCTGGACACTGGAGCCTGCAAAATTTCGGCGCCACAACCCAGCCTCCCTGCGGGTCACCAGTAGGCATCCAGAAGCACCAAGTTTCCAAAACCAAGGGAGGCGCGGGAAGGGGAAGACCGGACCCTGCAGAGCAGAGCAGAGCAGCTTACCAACTCATCAGGACTCAGGACTCCGAACTGCACTCTCTTGATGGTGCGCAGCGGGCATGCGCTGTCCCCGGAGGGGGGGCCACCCCCGTGCATGGCGAGGAAGGCGCGCTGCGCAGGCGCAAACCTTGCTACAAAAAGCCTGCGCCACCACCGCCTAGGCGCTCAGACCCCGTCCGGGCGGCCAGCAGGAAGGACCTCCCGGAGTCGGGGAGGAAAAGGCCAGAAGAGGGAAAGGTGGGGGAGGGAAGGAGGCGGAGAAATGCAAAGGACCGAAAGAAAGCCTTTTCTCCCTTTCCAGAGATTTTTTTTCGGCTCCTCAAAAGGAAACAAAAAGAAGGGGGGAAAGGAGAAGGTTTGGGGGGGAAGGAGGAAGAAAAAGGGTAACGAATAAATAAGTAACCGGGATCCCGAACGGCAGGGTTACGGCAGTTTGTCTCTCCCCCTTCCGGGAGCCACCTTCTTCTCCAACCGTCCCGGCCGCGCTCTCGGCGCTTCTGAGGAGAGAACTGCCCAAATGACGCCTTTTATAGATTCACCCCTGTCCCGCCCCTTCCTTTCCCGCCCTCCCTTGCGCTACGGGGTCGCCGGCACCGGCTTGCACGGAGTGCGCGCGCCAGCGTTTGGCCGCTGTAGCCCTGCGCCCGGCTCCGGGGTTCTTTTGCGGCGCCTGAAGCAGGAGCCCTTTTCCTGTTCCCTCGCAGTGAAGCTGGGGGTTCACAGCCTCGGGGGTAAAGTTGAGCCTCCGGAATGCCGCAGATGAGTGCAGGCGTGTCTTTGGCTTCTGTCTCATTAATACACCCCCCCCCCCGAAAATGGTTTGCTCTACGTCGTAATGGAGGGGAAGGGCCAGGCGGGTCCTCCTGAGCGTGTAGCGGGGAGGGGAGGCGGGGAACGTCCTTGGTCATGAATATTCAGTCTTTACGCTGAAACAAACCAAGATGGCGAGTCCGGCTGATTGTCTGAAAGTCGGCAGTTGTCGCGCGGCCTCCAGGGATGCGTGGGTACCTCCTGTCCTCTAATGGAGACCGTAGGGAGCCCTGAATCCCGGGCCAGAACTTTTCCAAGAGGCCTCAGCTCGAAGGCCTGTTCTAGGAGGTTGGCTGCAGATCACAGGACCGGGCGGGCCATCTGAGAAAAGCAGATTAACCATGGGGCGGGGTAGGAAAGTCCTGGGGAATTTGGGGTCAAGGAAATGAAGCGGCGGGTGGCGATCTCAAGGGATTCTCCAATAAGAACGTACTTACACTGTCCACATTTAGCCTGATCCTTGTTTGATGTCAGTGTTACATCACCACCCCAAAAGGGAACACCACCACTGAGGAAAGGGGAACATCTCCCAGGAGGAAAAGGAACACTTTCTTCCCCCAGTGCTGTTGCTGGCTGTTTGCCTGCAGTCAGCATACTTCATCCCCAAAGCCCTTTTCTTCCCTGCCCAGGGAACTAACTTCCATCTCAGCCCGGTGGATCTGAGACCTCACTGCTTAGTTGTACTCTTATGTCCAGGACCCAGACTAAATTCCATATCCTTTGGTTTCCTGTGCTTGACGTTCAGGTCGTCCAGGTTTCCTTCTCCACCAAGTTCTAAGTCACCCTTGAATCCAAGAACGTCTCTTTCCATACCAGTTTGAGGGGTTTTTGTTTTGTTTTTTTAACATTTTTATTTAGTGTATGTGTGTGCAGGTGTGCCCATGTCACAGGGCATGTTTAGAGGTCAGAGGATAATTTGCAGGAGTCCTACCATGTGGGTCCTGAAGATCCAACTCAGGTTGTCAGGTTTGGCAGCACAAGCCTTGACATGCTGAGCCTTCTCACTGACCCTCCACACCAGTTCTTTTCCAGGCACTTGTTCTTCCATGATTTTATTCCAGTCTTTCCTAGTAACCTCTGTCCCTCCCTCCCCCAGGCTCTCAAGTTTGATTTCACTCCTCCGTTTGCCCATCCTTCTCACAACTGAGGTTCTGGACAGTGATGATGGCAATGCTGCCCAACACAACCCCTGCTCCCATGATGTCAGAAGGTGCTACAGTCTCATAGAGCACATAATACTGCAGCATCAGGGCCATCACCACCTCAGAGTGCAGGGCAGCACACACCAGGGCAGGGTGGGCCTTGGTGACTGCATAGCTCACACACACAAAAGAAACTAAGGCAAGGAGCCCCACTGCCACCACACAGCTCCAAGTCAGAGGGTCTTGGGGTAGCACAGGGGTCTGCAGCATAAACAGGCCTGGCACAGAGACCATTAGCCCCACCAAGCCAAATAGGAACGCCACAGTTGGTAGGCAGGAAGGGAAGTGCAGGGAGCGGTAAACCTGAAGTCCCAGTGATAGGGCCAGGTCTCCCAGGAAAGCCAGTACATAGCCCAGGGCTGTGTATAGGCCTGTAGTCCCCTCTTGTAATGTCCCTAGTCCAGGTCCCACAATGATGATTAGTCCTAGGGTGCTGCCAAACAGGCCACACCAGGCGTAGCCACTGAGACCCTGGCTCTCAAGGCAGAGTGCAAGGAGGACAGAGCACATGGTGGAAGAACCTTTGCGAACTGTGACAGCGTTGCCTGCAGGTACCACCTGAACTGCACTGTAGGCACATCCAATGCTGAGGATGTTGAGCATGGCATGGAGGAAGGTCCGTACCCGAACATCAGGAGGTCCCAGCAGTGGGTCACCACGTAGCTTAAGTAGCAGGGCAATGGGGAGGTGGAAGAGGCATCGAAAGATAAGCAGCTCCAGCGAGGGCAAGTGGGAGGTCTGGTAAGCCATACGGGAGAAGGGGCCCACAAAACCAGCAGACAGGCCCCCACCCAGCAGGGCCACAAATAGGCCTTTGGTGGCATTGGAAGGCCCACAGCGATGTTGATGGTGCGAGGGGAGACTGGCTGGAGTGGAGGGTGGCGATGGCTGGGTGAAGTCAGGTAGGTTGAAATAGGGATGACTGGCATCCTGTTAGGGAGAAAGGAGCTTGGACATTAGGGCAGTCACAGCCTGGGGAACTTGGGGTAGGGTGAATGCCAGGTTGAATCTGGGACCCTTTGGGATAGTAGAGAAACTTGTAGGAGATAGAAAGGGCCTGGAAGATAGATACGAGGTGGTAAAATGTGGGCCTCGAGCATCTAAAACAGGAATCGGGGTGAACAGTCCACGAGCATCCTGTTTCTCTGGGTAGTTGTTCCTGGGAGGAGAAAAAAAAAGACCTAGGGATGCTCTGTTCGTTTGAGGAAGGGAAGGCAGCTCAGGCACCATGGATCTATATGATGTCACAGGCTCCAGGGACTTCTGGGTCCATCATTATGAATTTCATATCTAGGTGACCCCAGGACCACCAGGACATTTTAGAGGAGGAGGGAAAAGGGAATGTCCAGAAGTTGACAGTTGCCCTTACTATGTCCCCTTGCCCCAGTACTCACCATCTCTCCTTGGACTTCCTCCTCTCCTCCTGACTCAGGTTGCCTAAGCCTCTTCAAAGCTCCAGCCATTGTGATGTGGTTGGAGTGGAGCTGAGGTTCTTCCCTAGAACCTTCCTGAGGGGGATGGGGGCTATTTTCTCATTAATTCCAACTCTTCTTTTTTGTTTATCTTGGGGATTGGTTGAGATTTTTGGTGTGGCATGGGTATTTTGGGGAGGGAGATGTGATAGGGTCTCAACCCTATAGGCCAGGTTTTCCTAGAATTCACTATGTAGTTATAGGTGTGTACCACTATGCCCAGCTCCCAGTTCTCCTTTTATTTATTTGTTTGCTTTGAGATAGGGGTCTTCTTATAGCCCCAGCTGACTTGGAACTCACTAAGTATACCAGGCCTCAAACACACACAGATCTCCCATGATCTGCCTCCCAAGTGCTGGGATTAAAGGTGTGCACCACCACCCCTGGCCTTTCTCTTTGTTTTCTATATTTGTCTCTATGACTAATTCACCAAATTCATATCCCCCCCACCCTTTCTCTCTCCTTGTCTTCCTAGCTAGCTCTGTAATTGAGACTGCTTTGGCTTTAGTTTATGTTTTGCACAACAAAAGTTGTCTTTTTTTCTTTCTGGTTTGTGTGTGTATGTGAGCCAGAGGACAGAAAGAGGTATCATTCCTCAGGCTCTGCCCACATGTTTAATGTATGTTTATTCATTTATTTTTATTTTATTTTATTTATTTATTTATTTATTTTATTTATTTATTTATTTTTTGGTCTTTTTGAGACAGGGTCTCCCTGTAGCTCCAGCTGTCCTGGAACTCACTATGTGGACCAGGCTGGCCTTGAACTCACAGAGATCCTGCCTCTGCCTCCCAAGTGCTGGGATTAAAGGCGTGCGTCACCACGCCCGGCTTTACTTATTTTTTAATTTAATTTTTTGTTTGCTGTGCTAGATAGCTTTAGTGTCAACTTGACATACCTGGGTTGAGGGAGCCTCAATTAGGGAATTTCCTCTATTGGACTGGCCTGTGGCCATGTCTGAGGGGCATCTTCTTGATGAGTGATATGGGAGGGCCCAGCCCACTGTGGGTGGTGCCACCCCTGGTCAGGTGGGCCTGTGTTGCATAAGAAAGCAGGCTGAGCAGGGGCTAGGGGGGCAAGCCAGTAAGCAGTGTTCCTCCATGGCCTATGCTCCAGCTCCTGCTTCCAGGTTCCTGCCCTGAGTTCCTACCTTGGGCTCCCTGGTGAACTGCGACCTGGGAGATGTAAGCTGAATAAACCCTTTCCTCCCCAAGTTGGTAGTGGTCAGAGTATTTTGTCACAGCAATGAAGAACGAACTAAGACATTTGCTTTTTTGTTTTTTGAGACAGGGTCTCCCTGTAGCCCCAGCTGACCTGGAACTTACTATACGGGCCAGACTGGTCTCAGTCTCACAGAGATCTTCTACCTCTGCCTGGGATTAAAGGTGTGCACCGCCATACCCTGCTTAATTTAATTATTTTTATTTTATGTGTATACGTGTTTTGCCTGCATGCATGTAAGTGTACCACATGCATTCAATGCCCACAGAGGCCAGAAGAGGCCATCAGATCCCATGGAACTGGAATTACAGCCAGTTGTGAGCCATCAAGTGAGGGCTGGGAACTGAACCCAGGTTCTCTGCAAGAGCAACCAGTTAGTGCTCTTCACCAAACTATCTCTCCAGTCCCCCTTTTTTGCTTCTTTTATTATTTTAATGTGTGTGTATATATATATATATATGCATATATATATGCATGTGTGTATGTATGTGGGCATGCAAGCTACAGCATGTACCTGGAGGTCAGAGGACAACTTGTGGGAACAGTTCTCTCCTTTCACCATGTGGGGTCAGGGGCTCAAACTTAGATTGTAAGCTTGGCAGCAGGTACCTTTACCTACCAAGTCATCTTGCCAGCCCTCTTTGTTAGTTCCTGAGACAGGGTCTCATGAAGTGGCTTCAAGCTCACTATGTACCCTGTAGAGCCTGGCCTTGAACTCTTGATTCTCTTGCCTCTACCTCCCAAGTACTGAATTACCAGCATGGACCACCATGTTTAGCTTCACAAAGGTGTGAAGGAATAAAGGGTTGGGTTTGGAGTTTTGGTTTTTTGTTTTATGTTTTTGGTTTTGTTTTTATTATTTATGTGTATGAGTGCATTATTGCCCGTTTGTATACAAGCACACCCGTGTCCTGCAGTGCTGAAGTTTAGAGGCCAGAAGAGGGTGTTGGATCCCCTGAAACTGGAGTTATGGACCATTATTTGCTGCCTTGTGGGTGCTGGGATCCAAACCGTGTCTTTTGCAAGACCAGCCAGTGCTCTTAACTGCTGAGCCATCTCTCCAGCCCATTTTTGTTGTTGTTGTTTGTTTTTCTTTGGTCTTTTTGAGACAGGGTCTCCCTGCAGCCCCAGCTGGTCTGGAACTCACTATGTAGACCAGGCTGGCCTTGAACTCACAGAGATCCGCCTGCCTCTGCCTCCCAAGTGCTGGGACTACAGGTGTGTGCCGCCACGACAGCTTGTTTTTCTTTTTTTCTTTCCTTCTTTCTTTCTTTCTTTTTTTCTTTTTTTTTTTTTTTAAGATAAGGTCTTTCTGTGTAGCATGGATAGCTCTGAGTGGTCTGAAATTTACTAGTAGACCAGGATGGCTTTGAACTTGCAGGAATCCTAGTGGAGTGTCTCCACTTCCCTAGTGCTGGTATTACAAACTTGAGCCACCATGCCCTGCAAGGAAAGAAGTTTTGAGAGTTGGCTCATCTGTCTCTGGAGTTTTTAATTTTCCACCAGGGAGGAGTCCTTGGGATTATCCCCCTGGAGTTTCAAGAATGTGTTTCTTATGTGTGAGTCCCAGGAGGTCCACAGCAAGGCTTCTTTATTTCCTGCAAGTACACAGAAGTGGGTATTTCTATTTCTGCTGGTGGAGACAAAGTACCAAGATCAATGTTGATCTGCACGACTGATCATCGATGCATGTCCCATTTTGCAGGGTTGAGGCCTTCCATGCCTGGAGGCCTGATGATAGTCCCCTAGGCATTTCTAGGGGAGGAGAACACCGGGAGCTCTTGTCTCTGACGGTGCTGATTCTGGGTCTCTAGGTCCCACTGGGTCCAGTTGTGAGTCTACCATGTTGTATGTCTGAGGCCCAGGAGAGCATGTGTGGTGTGCGTGTATATGGTGTGTATTTGAGCGCACAAGGTGCGCTTTAGGGCGATGTGCACCGCTGAGTGAAGGGCAAGCAGAGGGAAGGGGAATACCTTCCCCGGAGTGAGTGGTCTAGGGCAGTGCAGCCCAGCCATCGCCCCGCAAGGTGTCCACCCAACCGGTGGCCCTGGGTCTTTCATTTCCTTGCGTGGGATCCACCCGGCCGGGGCCATCGGACGCTAGAGCCCCGTGTCGGTGTCGGCTGCGCTGCGCTGGCTTCCTCTCGGCAGCAGCGGCAGGCGCTGTGGGGGGAGGGAGGGCTGTTTCCGGGGGTGGGGGTGGGGGTAGGACCGGGGCGGGGGGAGCCGATGATGTCAGCAGCGGCGGCGGCGGCGGCGGTGGGGCCGGGCCGGGGCCGGGCGCTGGGGGGGCCGGAGCCGGAGCTGGAGGAGGGCGAAACCCGAGCGGCCAGGGGCGGCCAGGGTGATGAGCCGGGCCTGGCGGACGCAGCGCCATCGCAGTCAGGTGGGCCCTGGGGCGAAGCCGGCAGGGCCAGGGCGGGCCGAGCCAACTACCTGGCCCTTTCCCGCTGCCCGGCACCGGGGGTCGCGCCCGGCGACCGCTCCCCTTTGGAGTTGACCTGGGGGCGCAGGAGTCGGGGGCTGGATAGGCCCCGCCCCCCGGGCGCGCACAGCGCTGGTGGGGGGGGCGACTGCAGGGGCCGGGGTATGGCGTCCGAGCGAGCGGAGGCTGATGGCCTGGGGTTGTGGAAAGGGTCGTGTGCATTCCACCCATTCTGAAGCCTAATGTCCCCCTTCCTCTGTGGAGCAGGTTGGGGGTGGGGTGGGGCGGGTGTGAGCCGGGGCAAGCGCTGCAAGCTGCTGGGAGGGCGATGGCGTAGGAGCCAGGCAGAGAGGGGGAGGGGTGGGCCTCTGAGCGCCCCAGAGTAGGGTGTGCTGGGTGCGCAGTGCGAGCAGCGGCCCGGAACCGCCGTGCCGTCGGACAGGGTTGTTGCTGTGAGTCTTCTAGGTTGTGCCTCCTGCAGGGCTGTGGGGCAAGGTAAACTGCTCCTGGGCACCATAGTGTTGGCTAGTCTGGCACCAAGGGGGCCTGCGTAGGGCCCTCCCCATTCCCTGAAGATAGAAAGCCAGGAGGAGTACCCAATGGTACAGAATCAGAAGACGTGGCCTTGTGACTTTAGATGACAGGTGATCATTTTAAGAAGGGCAGAAATCTTAAGTGTGGAGTCTGGGGTTATGTGTATAGTCTCTGCTAGCATGTGTTTTCTTGCATGTATATCTTATGTTGCACATATGCACTGTTTATAAACATTTATTTTCTGCATAGCTGGCATGGTGTTTGTGTGTGCGTGTGTGTGTGTGTGTGTGTGTGTGTGATGGAGGGGGCCTGAGTGCAGGGTGTGTGTGTGCCCAATTGAAGAGGGCAGTTGTGGACCTTTGAATCAGAAGATGTCATGCCTGGGTCCCATTTCTGTATCCCTGCCAAGGTGTGGTCCAGTTGAGGACAGATGTGTGGATAGATTTGTGTGTTTGTGATGAACAAGTTGCATGGAAGTTGCATGTCTGGAACTCAGATCCACTGATCAGGAGGAGAGTGACAAACTGATGCCTGTGGGTCAGCTGGCACTGGTATGAAGGGTTCTGGATGGGACATACAAGATGTCTTTACAGGATCATGGGCAGCCAAGCAAGGGAGCAGGGCCTGGCAGGGAAGCAAAGGGAAGGTTCTGTGTTTGCAGTATTCTCCATGGGATTCTTTCCTGCCATTGTTTGTAGGAGCCTGTCTGGGCTGTTGGGCTGGGAGGTGAGCTGGTCAGAAAATACTTGGGAGGAGGTGGTATGACAAGGGCAATGTGGGCCTCAGACCCAGGAGATGGGTAGAAAGCTCTGTGTGCATGCCTACCTTCTGTGTGCTGAAATGGTGGTGTGGGGCTGCTGGGGATGTTATGGGAAGGTGGGAAGATAAATATGAGCGAGAGCAAGGGCAGCAGGAATGAGTAATAGATGTTGGGATGACACTGCTCCTCTTTTTTGCAGGATCTGTATTTGTACCCCTTACCTGGTATGTCAGGGTCATAGGGAGGAAAGTCCTGGCTCCTGCAAGGGAAGTCAGCTTAGACAGAGTGGCTCTTTGGCCATGTTTATGTAAAGGCAGGGTATGACTTTTGTCACTAAAGGGAAAAAAGGATCATGAAGTTTTAAGTCTCCTCCTGCTTTGTCCTTTCCCTTTCTCTGCCCCCCTTGCGGGTATCTCTGACGCACACTGGGCCCTACTCCTGTGACAGAGAAAGAGCCTTGGACAGAACTTGCTCACTAAGCAGGTTCCTCAGAACAGGTTTTCCTTACCTGTGGGGCCTGGGTCCTTTGTGGGGATAGGAGGTACACATGTGTGCTCAGTCCTCTTGCAAACAACGCTGTGTACTGCACCTGGCCTGTGAAAGAGTGTGTATACATAGGGGAGCAGAAAGGCACGTTGGTGGGGAGGGCTGGCTGCTGTGTGAGGCCTGCAGGACCAGTACAAGACAGGAACCCTCTACATTGGAGCTGAAGTATTCTGGTGCCTCTACAGCTAACTCACTGGCCTCTTCTGTGAATGTGCCTCTATCCACATCTGAAGATGAGGCTAATAACCTTCGCTACCAACCTTCCAACAGCGTATGGGAAATAAATCTGAGAAGCAGCAACAAATTAGGAACTGTGCCTATGCCGGCCTGTTCCAGCCCCTGTCAGCTCTGTGTTGTTGCTGCTGCTGCTGCGAATCCCCTTCCCCCAGTTTCACTAGTAACAGTAGCCATAAACAGTTGGTTTACACTGTGTACCAGGCACTGTTCCCCGGTTTTTATGTACCTTCATCATTCATCCTCTCATTGTAGGCACTCTGATGGCTTCACTTTTTCAGATGAAGCAGCCGAAGCCCAGAGAAATGAAGCAATATGTTCCAAATCACTTGGGCAGTAAGAGGTAGGGTGTATTTGAACCTAGTTAGGCTCTAGATTCTGTACTCTTGACGACTTCAGTACTCTGCTGCTTTTTTTGGTACACACACAACACACACACAAACACATTATGCCATGCTCGTACTGCAGTTTCTGTGGAACTCAACATCTCACTAATTTTTTTTTTTTTGGAAACAGGGGCTCACTCTAGCCTAGGCCAACCTCATACTTATGGAGTCCCTCCTGCCTCAACCTCCTGAATGCTGAGATGTGATGTGAGCTGCCACACCTGGCTCACCAGTCCTTTTTTTTTTTTTTTTTTTTGGTCTTTTTGAGACAGGGTGTCCCTGTAGCCCCAGCTGTCCTGGAACTCACTAGGCTGGCCTTGAACTCACAGAGATCCGCCTACTTCTGCCTCCTGAGTGCGGGGTTAAAGGTGTGCGCCACCACGCCTTGCACCAGTCCATTTTTGAAGTCTGCATAGGCAGTGCCCTCTGTAGTCTCAGCCCAGGGTGTGAGAACCTGAGTATCTGCTGCCATGTCATGTGCCCCATTGTGGCACCGAATGTTGATGAAGCAGAGGAAGTTGAGAGATTGCCCTTGCCTCGGGTCATAAAGGGCAAAGCAGGAGGTGCATTTGAGTTAGATCTTAATAATTTGGGAAAGTGTTGGGAAGTGATAGTGATTAGTTTTGTTTTGTTTTGGAGTTTGTGTGTGTGTGTGTGGTATATGCATGAGAATGTGCCAGTATAAATGCCTGTATGTATGCATGCAGAAGCCAGAACAGATGTTGGGCATCTTCCTCTGTTGCCCTCTGTCATATTGCCTTGAGACAGGGTTTGTCACTAAGCCAGAACTTGCCATTTGGGCTATGTTGGCTGGCCAGTGAGCCCTAAGAACACATCTGTTTCTGTCCCCCATAGTTGGTGTGACAGGCATGCTCTGACATGTTCTGCCTTTTGTGTTTGTGTGCTGGGGATTTGAACCCAGGTGCTCTTATTTACTGAGCTGCCTTCCCAGCCCTGTTTTCTTATATTATTACATTATTTGTGTGTGTGGGGGGGGGGTGCACATGTGCCATGGTGTGCATGTGGAGGTCAGAGGACAGTTCACAGGAGTCAGTTCTCCCCTTCCACCAATGTATATCCTAGAGATTAAACTGGGGTTACCAGGCTTGTGTGGAAGACCCTCTGAGCCATCTTGCCTGCCTAGGTTTTGGTCTTTTGAGACAGGATCGCGATATATAGCCCCAGGCAGCCTTGAACCCTTGGCAGTCCTCCCACCCCAGCCTCCTGAGTGCTGGGATCACAGCATGAGGACCATTTTTAGCCCATGAGTTCTATAGACTTAAACTGCAGTTAGGGGTGACAACTCAGTAGGAGAGCAGGGTAGAAGAGGTAAGCCTAGAAGCAAGGGGATAGTTGGGAGTCTCTTGCCTCAGGACCTGTGAGTGTTAACAAAGACTTAACTAGCTTGGCAGTCCGAGGATTTTAAGGAGAAGGCTTCCAAGGCCATTTCCAGGCTTGCCGCAGTGTCAGCCAGACTTGGTGGCTGCTGGATTTGGGAGCAAGGGAAAGGGTGGAGTCAGACATGACATATTTAGCACTTAGCACGTGAGAGTTTGTGTGGTGATTTATGTAACCAGCTGGGCTGCGATAGGCCCTCCAGGGCAGGATCCAGCAGTATGACAGAGGGAAAGATTTGGCACCTGGGCTCAGGCAGGCCTGGATTCAAATTTTGACTCTGCTACCTACAAGCTGAACAAGGTATATCCCTTGAACAAGATATATCCCTCTCTGAACCTCAGTTTCCTCTTTTGTAAAATTGGGAGAATATAAATACCTATGGTAGCCTATTGTGGGTGGCTGTTTTGAGGATATAATTAAATGAGACAATGTATATAAAGCCCCTAGAAATGTATTGGGGAAATTGTGAGTGCCCCAAAAGTTATAATAATCACTTTGGCACTATGGATGGCTTCCTTCTTGAGAGTAGAGACTCCAGAAAGACCTGTTTGGCTTTGTGTTTGTTTGTTTGTTTGTTTGTTTCGGAGGGGCAGATTCTCATCATATAGCCCAGGGTGGCTTCAAATTTGTGATCCTCATGACTCAACTTGCAGAGTGCTGGTATTTTTAAATGCTTGTGCCACCAACACAAATTCTTTCATTTACCAAAATCCTGCTTATCTCTTTGGGGCTGGGGTGGAACTCAAGACCATGCTAAGCAAGCACTATCACTATGCTACACCCTCAGCCTCTAGATTTTTTTTTTAACCTCTCATTATGCACTAGGCGCTATACTTCAATGAACAATACAGACAAATATTCCTACCTTCCCTCCTTGGATTCCACAGCCTAGAGATAAATTAAGCAGTGTGTTTTACTAAGGGATATGAAGGAATATAAAGTAGGATGGGGGATATGAAGTTGTGGAAAGTGGAAAGTGGCAGGGAAGGCCCCTAGGCAAGGTAACTTGGGTCAAACTTAAAGGAGGTGGGGCAATGGGATATGAAACTGTGTGGAGGAAAGAACTAGATGCAGAGAACAGCAAGAGGCGGAGCCTTTCCGGTGTATGTGCTCAGATCCTCGCATCAGCAGTGAAATCACATATGCAGTCAAGAATAGAGACAGGGCTGGAGATGTAGGTCAGTGATAGAGTGCTTGTTTAGCCTGCTTGAGGTCCTGGGTTCAGTCCCCAGTACCCCCTACCCCCCGCCTCCAAAAAAGAATAGAGAAACAGTAAGGACAAACAAATAAAATATTTAAAACCACAAACTTAGAAACAAATCCAGAAGCCCAAATTCTGCCTTTTTTTCTTCATCACTTTTCCCACCATTTTGCAGGGCTGAGTTCCAAAACTAGTTGCAGTCATTCCTCGGTATCCAAAAAAGATTGGTTCCAGAATGCCCCATGGGTACTGAAATCCATGAGTGTTCAAATCCCTTGTATAAAATATTCCATTTTATTCTGGTATAAATATACTGGTAAGCCATTTGTGGTAGTGCATGCCTATAAGTCCAGACTAGGGAGGTGGAGGCAATAGGATAAGGAAGGGGTTCAAGACCACCCTCAATGAATTCAAGACCAGCCTAGGCTACATGAGACCCTGTCTCAAAATAAACAACAAAAAAATGGCATAGTATTTGCATCTAACCCATATATATCCTCATGCATACTTTGTTATTTCTACTTCTATTTCTTTTAAATTTTATTATTTTTATTTTATGCATATGTATATATTGCCTGCATGTATGTAAGTGCACCCATGTCATGCAGTGCCCTCGGAAGTCAAAGGAGGGCATTGAATTCCCCTGGAACTGGAGTTACAGACAGTTGTTAGCTGCCATGTGGGTACTGGGAATCAAACCTGGGTCCTCTGCAAGAACAACCAGTGCTCTTAACCGCTGAGCCATCTCTCCAGTCCATCTACTTATATTTAATACCATATAAATGCTATATAGTTTGGGGGGCATGTTTTGTTTTATCTTGTTTGTTTGCTGAGTCAGGGTTCTCCTATGTGGCTTTGTCTGGCCTGATACTGGCTATGTGGATCAGTCTAGCCTGGAACTTGGAAGGATCTCCCTTGCTTCTCCTCAGTGCTAGGATTTCAGGCATATTCTACCATACTTGGCAAAATAGTTGTTATATTTTATTGCTTAGAGACCAATGCTAAGAGAGTAAAGTTTGTATATGTTCACTACAGGAGCAAACTTTTTTGAGTATTGTTCATCCCTGGTTGGTTGAGTCTACTAGTTATTAGCTCATTTAATCTTTACAACAATGCTGCACAGTGGGAACTATTCATTGTTGTCACCATATAGACAAGGAAACTGAGATGGAGGTTAAGTGTCTTTACCTCCCATGAGCCCTTCCAGGACACTGGCCAGTGATGGGGTGGTTGAACTGGTCTAAATTACAGTTGTATTACCAACAAATCCAAGGACAGATCACCCTACCCCTACATTCTCTTGACCTGAAGATGGGTTTACAGCATTTAATTTCCTCACTGTGATCATTCTGAGTGTTGAGATGGTGTGGATAAAATACTTTGCATACAAGTGCTGTACTTTGCCTATCTGTATTTCAAACTGGCAGCTACAAAGACTATGATGATGGTGATTCTGCATGATCTCTAAGGACAAGTCCAGCTTTGGGTCTGTGTAGTTCTAAGAAGTCCCAACAGGCCTCGTCTAGTATCCTGGCAGTTTACACTCAGTTACATATCTGCCTGCACCCAGCCTGCAGTATATGGTTGTACAGTTGGGCAGGCCTGGCCACAGGGGTGAAAGGAGACTGGAATTGAACCATGACTTTGCTCACCTTCACATAGTTTTCTGGAGGAAAGAGATACCTAATTTTTGCAAAAGTGCCAGGTAGGCTAGTGGTGCCCCCGAGGGAGCTGTTAACATCCTTTATCATGGTGTAGCAAAATCATTGGGAATACAGGCTTAGGAGCCAATTTTTTTGTTGTTGTTGTTGTTGTTGTTGTTGTTTTGAGACAGGGTTTCCCTATGGCCCCAGCTGGCCTGGAACTCACTATGTAGACCAGGCTGGCCTTGAACTCACAGAGATCCGCCTGCCTCTGCCTCCCGAGTGCTGGGATTAAAGGCATGGGCCACCATGCCTGGCAGGAGCCTATTTTTGTAGGATCAGATCCCAGTCTAGCTTCTAACAGATTATACAATTTTGAGCAAGGTACTTAGCATGTCTGAGCCTGTGTCATCTTAAAGTGGGGAAGTGAACTGCTATCTTTAAAGGTAGTGATAAGAAAAATAAAATAAAATAATGCAAATAGACGGCTGTAGCTCTCATGGAAGAGAGTGGGAGACCTGAATACAACCCACAGAGATGGGACCCTGTCCCCTGGGACTCTCCACATATCCATAATCTAACAACCAATGAGGTAACACGTAACACTTGCTCTTGCTCTGTACCAAACAGAGTGGTTGAAACTTTGGGATGTTGCCAGATGTGATGGTGCACTTCTTTAATCTCAGCACTAGGGAGGCAGAGGCGGGTCTGAAACTCTCCCTGGCCCCATGTCTAGGCTGGCACCATGCCCCCCCACCCCTGCAGAGGTGACATCCAGACAGAGTTGTATGGTAAGATTGTCTCAAATACAAAACACCAAAACTAGAAAAACCTTTGGAGTATTACTGTTTACCACCTTTTATTCCTGCCTAAAAGAGGTATCAGGGCTATCTTTCAGGGAACATGAAGTAAGGGATGGTTTTTTTAGTCCAGATAATTTGGGTAATCAATGAAAAAGGAACATTTTTATGAGAGTCAGAACTGATGAGAACACTTCTGAGGATGTGTGACCTCTGGCAGCAGTGTGTGGAAGAGACCAGGCTGAAGGAGGGTGAATGAGAGGAGCCCATATGCTCAGTTAGCAGTCCTTACTGTTACTATCAGCCGTGTTGGCTTTGGACAAGAGAGTTTTATGGCTCTGGAACTCAGACCTTCAGCTGAAAAACAGGCACCCAAGACTCTGCAGTGCCCATGGGAGGAACAGCTGTGAGGTGCTTTCGCTGGTGAGTGGTGTAGCTTACGTTCTCACGTTTGGGTTGCCTGCTCTTCCATTTGGATGAGCCTCCCAGCAAGAGGTGAGGTAGGGGTTGCATTTCCCCCTCTTTAAGCCAAGCCAATAGGTCTCAGAGTAAGGAGTAGGATCCAAGGCCCCTCACACTTGGTCTGGTTGCCTTTCCAGTCCCCTCTAGAAACAACCACGTATATGTGAGTCAGTGGTCCCCTGGTACTGGACTTAAAAAAACATCTCTAAAGTTTCTGGGGTTGGAGTGTGTACAAGGAAGCACTCTCCTAATTTGATAAAAGACAACATACAAATCTTATTTCCTTGAGTCCCAAGATTGGACCAAAGGGATTAGAGAGTGATCTGTCAGGTTGTCCTAAACCTATGGAATTGAACTGTGCTATTTGGAGGTGAATTGGGGATATGCAAATTATCTTGTTGCTGTACTTCCCTGGGCCAGCAGAATAAGGCTCTGTAATTATCTGTGTGACCTTCTTGGTCTGATTAGATTTGGCCAGATAACCTGACAGGCTTCTGGGAGAGATCAGGGTCTGCAGAGCAATCCTGGTTTCTCTGACTTTGCTGTACAGCTGCCCACTGCCTGGAATCCTTTCCTTTCAAGTTCTTCTTTTTCTTAAAAGTTTTTTTTTTTGTTTTATTTTTATTTTATGTGTATGTGTATATTGCCTGCATGTAGGTAAGTGCACCCGTGTTGTGCAATGCCCAAGAAGGTCAGAAGAGGCTGTTGGATCCCCTGGGACTGGAGTTATGGACAGTTGTTAGCTGCCATGTGGGTGCGGGATTCAAACCCGGGTCCTCTGCAAGAACAACCAGTGTTCCCAACCGCTGAGCCATCTCTCCAGCCCCCTCAATTTCCCCTTTTAAGAACCTTTCCTATCTCTTCTTAATTCTTCTGACACAATTTCTGTTTCTCTGCAGAAAGAAAAGGCCAGGCAGAAGAAACTCACTGAGCCATCCTGTCTGCTCTGCTCCATGTTGGCTATGCTAGCAGGTGAGAGGGTGCCGGGAGGACTGCAGCTAGGAAAAAGTAGACCTAAGGTAGCAGGCCAACAAAGGCAGCCATTTTGTCCATGCTGGGACAAGCTGGAAAATGGTTGGGGAGGTTTAAGAGAGGTCCATCGCTTACCTCTCTAGTCTGTGAATCTGGAGGTCATGACCCCTTGACCTGAGGTATCCCTAGCTTCCTCCAGTCCAGATGTTAGACATACTGATCTTGGGTACTGGTTAGGCTTGGATGGCTTAGTGTTAATTCCGACTGCTGTGACCTGACGTTACTCAGTTTTCCACCAAATTCTGACCAGCAGCCTCTACCTGCCCCCCATTCATCTCTCTGGTCTCAAAGGTTCCTGATCTCCACCCAGCCTCTGAAACTCTCCCTGGCCTCTTTTCCCTATGTCTAGGCTGGCACCATGCCCCCCCCTGCAGAGGTGACGGACCCGTCCCATGCCCCTGCTGTCCTGCGTCAGCTCAATGAGCAGCGGCTCCGTGGCCTCTTCTGTGATGTCACCCTCATAGCTGGAGACACCAAGTTCCCTGCTCACCGCAGTGTCCTGGCTGCTTCTAGTCCCTTCTTCAGAGAAGCCCTACTAGCTTCAGCTTCACTGCCCCTCCCACCAGTTACTGGGGCCTCAGCTCCCAACCCTGCAACCACCACAGCTGCCTCTTCCTCCTCTTCCTCTTCCTCCTCTTCCTCTTCCCCTCCAGCCTCTCCCCATGCTTCATCCCCACCCCGGGTTCTGGAGCTGCCGGGAGTCCCGGCAGCTGCCTTCTCTGATGTTCTCAACTTCATCTACAGTGCCCGGCTTGCGCTCCCAGGTGGTGGAGGGGATGGGGCAGCTGTGGCAGAGATTGGAGCTCTGGGGCGGCGTCTGGGTATATCCCGCCTACAGGGCCTGGGGGAAGGAGGTGATGCCTGGGTACCTCCTGCCCCAGTCCCCATGGCCACCTCACAGCCTGAAGAGGACAGTTTTGGGCCTGGGTCTATGCCAGATGGAGAGTGGGAGGGTGACAAAGCTGAGGCCCAGGCTCCTGACTCACAGCCCTCCTTGCCCCGGCCACGGTCCCTTCCCTGCCCTCGATGTGGAAAAAGTTTCATCCATCCCAAGCGGCTGCAGACCCATGAGGCCCAGTGTCGTCGGGGGTCCAACAATCGAGGGTCTACAGGGCTGGGAGCTGGGGGCTCTGGCCCTGGTGGTCCTGGAGGAGTGGATGCCTCAGCTCTGCCCCAACCAGTGGGCTTCCGAGGTGGCCCTGAGCACGTGGTGAAGGTGGTAGGCGGCCATGTGCTCTATGTGTGTGCGGCCTGTGAGCGTTCCTACGTGACCCTGTCCAGCCTGAAGCGGCACAGCAATGTACACTCATGGCGGAGGAAGTATCCCTGCCGCTACTGTGAGAAGGTGTTTGCCCTGGCTGAGTACCGCACCAAGCACGAGGTGTGGCACACCGGGGAGCGCAGGTGAGTGACCTGAGATGGTAGAGGGGACAAGGGTAAGCTCTCAGAGGCCACTAGAAGACAGAGGGGATGGGCAGAGTCTGGGCCTAGAAAGTCTTCCATCCACACTGGGACTTGCTCTTGCCTTAGTCCCTGGTCACTGACATCCACCAGCATCTTTCTAACCCCAGCTTGTTCAGCTGATGTCTGTTAGCATCTTGCCTGCTACATCCTGGCTTGGTGCTTGTGGGAAAAGACAGACAGGAAAGAGAAATTTGCCTTCATAGGAGAGGACTATGAAAATACAGGCCTGTCTATCAGGACTTGTACTCAGAACAGCACCTGATATTTTCATGGCATGTTCATAAGTCATTACCCTTTTCTATCATTTGTGCCACAGAAGGCTTTATGGATTAGGGTATGTGATTAGTCCCATTTCACAGATGGAACAGCTGAGGCTAAGAAGTCTTGAAGCTGGGGGAAGGAGCTGCTAAGCTTAGTCTGGTTTTGTTCCAAAGGCAGGGTGAGGCAAGCAGCATTAAGAGAGGATAAACTGTTGGCTGGGGGAGTTATAGTTTTGAGGGCTACAGAGGACATGGGACGATGAGGCCCTGGCTTCAGGGCCTCTGACTCAAGTGGCTCTGTTCCTGCCCTGTTCCTGCTGTCCTGGCCCAGGTACCAGTGCATCTTCTGCTGGGAAACCTTTGTCACCTATTATAACCTGAAGACCCACCAGCGAGCCTTCCATGGCATTAGCCCGGGCCTCCTAGCCAGTGAGAAGACACCCAATGGAGGTTACAAGCCCAAGCTTAATACCCTCAAGCTGTACCGCCTGCTCCCCATGCGGGCAGCCAAGCGGCCCTACAAGACCTACAGTCAGGGAGCCCCTGAGGCCCCCCTTTCTCCAAGCCTCCACACACCGGCCCCTGCAGCAATGCCAGCCAGTCCCCCACCCCGACCCCCACCTGCCCCAGAGCCTGGCCCACCCCCCTCTGTCATCACCTTTGCTCACCCAGCTCCCTCTGTCATTGTCCATGGGAGCAGTAGCAGTGGTGGAGCTGGGGGTGGGCCAACCAACACAGGAGGGTCCCAAGCTGCCTCAGTCATCACTTACACTGCTCCCCCAAGACCTCCCAAGAAACGAGAGTACCCACCTCCTCCCCCTGAACCTACACCAACACCCACCAGCCCAGCCTCCACCGCCATCAGCCCAGCCACAGCCGCTGGGCCAGCCACGGCCACAGAGGAGGTCAAGGGCCGGAATCTGCGGGCTGGGAGGACTCTGACTTACACAGCTAAGCCTGTGGGTGGGGTTGGCGGGAGTGGGGTTTCTCCCACAGGGACAGGCCGAGGCTCCGCTCAGCTACAGGCTCCACCTCCACTGTGTCAGATCACTGTGCGAATTGGGGAAGAGGCCATCGTCAAGCGCCGCATTTCAGAAACTGACCTGCGCCCCGGCGAGCCGAGTGGAGAGGAGGTAGAGGAGAGTGAGGAGGAGGAGGAGGAGGAAGAAGAGGAGGAGGAGGAAGAGGAGGAGGATGACCAGGAGGAATCAAAAGCTGGTGGTGAAGATGAGCTCTGGAGGCCCTACTATTCATACAAACCTAAGCGCAAGGCTGGAGCAACTGGTAGTGGGGGCAGTGGGAACAGTGGGGTGCCTCGAGGACGAAGACCATCACGTTGGAGGCAGAAGCTGGAACGGAGGGGCTGGGAGGAGACCCCAGCAGTGGAGGGCCCTGGAGGGCGTGCTCGTGGTGAGCGGAGGCACCGCTGTGGGGACTGTGCCCAGACCTTTGCCACCCTGAGGAAGCTGCGAAAGCATCAGGAGGCCCACAGTGGGGGCTCCCACAGTTCCAGGACTGGACGAAGGTCTTCCACCCGCCTCACCTGTCCCCATTGTGCCAAGGTGTGCAAGACGGCAGCTGCCCTGAGCCGACATGGGCAGAGGCATACTTCTGAGCGACCCGGGGGCACCCCCACACCTGTCATTGCCTATTCCAAGGGCAGCATTGGCACCAGGCCTAGTGATGTCAAGGAGGAAGCCCCCCAAGAGATGCAAGTATCCTCATCCAGTGGGGAGGCAGGTGGCGGGAATGCTGCTGCTGAGGAGGCTCCTGAGACTGCTTCACTGCAGGATCCTGTCATCTCCGGGGGTGAGGAGCCCCCAGTAGCAGGTGGGGGCAGTTATGTGTACCCACCTGTGCAAGAATTCCCACTGGCCCTGATAGGGGGCAGTCGGGAACCCAGCGGTGGTAGAGGAAAACCTGGGAGTGAGGGACCAGTGGGAGCTTCAGAGGGAGATCGGATGGAGGGGATGGGGACTGCCAAAGTCGCTTTCTACCCCGAGCCCTACCCACTTGTCTATGGCCCCCAGCTCCTTGCTGCCTACCCTTACAACTTTAGCAACTTGACTGCTCTCCCAGTTGCTCTCAATATGGTCCTACCTGATGAGAAGGGCGGGGGGGCCCTTCCCTTCCTACCAGGGGTCTTTGGTTATGCAGTGAATCCTCAAGCAGCACCCCACACTCCACCAACTCCACCTCCTCCAACTCTTCTTCCACCAGTTCCCCCAAAGGGAGAAGGGGAAAGAGCAGGGGTTGAGAGAACCCAGAAGGGAGATGTGGGGTGAGTTCTAGGGTCAAATACCCCCTTCACCAGATGCTACCCTCCCTGAGCCCTCCACCACTATCAGCTCCCTGGACTCCTTGCCCCTTGGGAGCCCCGCCACACTCGTGCAGGGATTTGGGAACCCCTGGAGCTCAGGGGTCAGGCTACTTTGTGTGAGATTGTAGTTTTCCCATCTCCTGGGAAGGGATCTTTGGTGGTTCCCCTCTCAGTCTTCTCCAGGGAATGGCCCCCATGAGGGGAAGGGTCAGCTCTCATCCCTTCTCCAGCCCTTGGGGGCAACTGAGCAATATACTTATCTGAATCTCTACTCACAGCCCCCACCAGCTCTGAATGTCTAACCTGTTCCCCTGATTTGTAAACCTAGGGGAAAACTATCTCTCTCTCACCTAAGGATGCCTGCTCGTTCTGAAGCTTTCTCTAAGTCCTTTCCCAGATGCTTCCTAGCACATTCCATTCTTTATGGCCCAGGGCCTGGACCAGACCATTGTGATATCTGACCCACTGGCCTGAAAGCATGGCTTTGGATTCCGTTCTTCCCAAGGGTGGGTTTCTCTGTCCTTGTTTCTTTGACATTAAGATGCCATGCTTTCCTTGGCTTCCATGCCTTTGGATCTTCCATATTCCTTCCTGTGCTCCTAGATTTTGGAGACGACCTAACCCAATCCAGGCCAAAAGGAGGTAGGAGGTGTCCCATGGCTGAGCACTTTTCTAGTACAGGGCAGGGAAATCTTGGCCCTACCTTGACCCCCAAATCCAGTGACCCCAGATTCTTCCAAGGCAAAAGAGATGAATAGATCTCTTCCTGCTTTATAGATGGCCTCCTTGGGGCTAAACCACATTTGGGCACCAGGCAGGAAACGCTCCACATAGGATGGAGAAAAGACTGCTTTCTCCCTGCTCCTTCATCATGATTTCTCCTAAACTAGACCAAATAGCCAGAAAACTGATGGGGTTTGATGCATGGGGTAAGCCCAAGATTTGCACTTACTCCTCCATCCTTACCTTTACCCCATTTCCTCCAGCGTCACTCTCCTCTCCAGTCACCCCAGATGGTTTTGGGGGAACCATCCTCTCCTGGTGGGCTTTGGGGTATCCCCACCAACATTGCCTCCAAAATAGCACCTTATACCCCATCTTTGACTCAGTTCCCCACACCCAAAGATCCCAGCCTAGGGATGGGGTGCAGGGACCTTAAATAGTCCCTAATCCCTAATTTGCACTAGTTAACCCTGGTCAAGGGTCCCTATGTTTCCTTCCAGTGGGGAAGATGAAGAAATGTTTGTTCCTAATTCTCTTTGAAAACAGGCCTCCCTGCTGTATGATTGAATGAACATTTCCCATTGTACCCACTCCCCCTCCCCCTCAAAACCAGCTCATAAGGGGAGAGCCAGTTTGGGGGAGGGAGCAAATTTGACATGGGAATTAGAGGAGTGTGACTTTAAAAAGGAGAAAAGCTGTTATCAAAATGGCGGCCTTTCTACCAGCTACTGTTTTCTGGGGCCAAGATGGCTGCCCTCTGACCTACTATGGAGAGGGCAAGATCATGGCTTTTGGAGGATGTGAGTTTTGGAAGGCCAGGAGCGTCTTCCTTACCACTCCTGACCTCCCAGCATATAAGAAGGGGGAGGTTTTTGACAGGCTTCCTGAATGTTATCCACGGAGGGGTCACTCCATTTTCTCCTCTGTCTCTTTGCACTTTTCTTGTTCTTGGCCACAGCCTGAGTGAAGAATTTCCTACTGAATGTACCAAGTTCCAATTTTTAGGGGGGAAAAGGTTTCAAACAGGGAAAAATGAAAAAGGAAAAAAAATCACTAAAAATTCCCACAATCTTGTTTCTGGCACTTTAGAAAAACTGCAAAAAATACATAATAAAGAATACATATATATATATCTACACACAAATTATATATATATATATATCTATATATATATACAGCGGAACCACAAGAGAGACTGAGGAAGGCCTGGAGGTGGGACAGATATGATGACAGTCCTCGTACCTTTACCTGCATTCCTCTGAGGAAGTCAGGAACAGAATGGAAGGGGTTGAAGATGGACTGGGGTGTTTGAATTTCAGAACAGATCAAAATTTCAAAACTGTGGACCTTTTAGCAGAATTGAGATTATAGATGTTTATTTTTTTAATATGATTAAGGAAAATGAATTTGGCAACAGATGAGATTGTGGTAAAGTAGAAATTTAAAAATATGTATTTGAGCTGGAAAGTTTGAATATCGTGAGTTTCAGGTGTTGAATTGGGATTTTGGGATTTTGTCATTTGAAAATTATCAAATCTTGTATGTGCCCTCTTTCCTCATGTTCCTGGGAAGAAGGGTAATAGAGTGGGAAGGCCACTGGTTCTGTACCACAGCACGCAAGATTTAGAATTCTACAGACTAGCTCTATATGTAGTGAGGACCCAGATTTAGAGAAACTGACCAATATTTATCTCTGCATTTGTGTGTGTCCAACTCTCTAGGCCAATAAACCAACAAGACAAATGAACTGTGCTTACAGTGGGATGCCAGGTGCAGTTATTTGGGGGGCTGGGGGGTAGGGGGAGAAGGGACATGCTTTCCTTGTTCTACAGGGATCCTGGGACCTGTAGCCCTCTCCTCCCTCCCAGGACAATTTTTAGCAATTGAGTAAGTATGAGGCTGATTGACCTTGGGTGCTTCACTATAACTGCTTATATAGCCACTAGGCTCCAGCTCACAGTGGTCTGACCTCCAGGCAGAAACATTAACTGAGGGGCTGGGGATGCAGCTCGGTACAGTACTTGCCTAGAATGCAGGAGGCCCTGGGTTTGTTCCCCAGCATGGTCGTGTTGGTGTACACCTGTAATCCTAGCACTTGGGAGGTAAAGGCAGGTGGATCAGAAATTCAAGGTCATCCTCAGCTACACAGTGAGCTTGAGGCTAGCCTGGACTTCATGAGACCCTTTTCTCAAAAATACCCCCTCCCCCAAATTTAGCCACACCCCTAGTGAGGACAAGTGCTAGGTAAAAGATTTCTGTGTTCCTGAATAACCTTCACCTTAAACCAGTCCTAACACTTTCCAGTTTGAAGGTACACTGAGGCAAAAAATGTATAGCTATAGGAAACCTTTGACTCCTAGTCTCATTGTCCTTAGCTTGCCCACCTTCCTCTCCTGTGGGTCCTCTCCAATGTTATGAGGGAGAGACAGGTCAAATGGGTGAGGCTGGTCAGGTGCGTGGGAGCTTTGAGGAATTCTGGTCAGAGCAGGCAGCCACCAATCAGCTCTAGCAAGTTGCTGCCAACAGGAGTATCAGGTCTGTGTCACTGTAGTTTTCTAAACATGCTTTCAAGAGAAGCCAGAAATCTAAATCCTCTGTGAAATATACAAAGTTTAAAGGTAACAAACGAATTCAAATTTAAAGTTACAGGCTGAGTACGGTGGGTTTATGTTTTTAATCCTAGCACTTGGGAGGCAGGTAGATTTCTGTGAGTTCCAAACCAGTCAAAGCTACATAGTAAGACCCTGTCTAAACAAATAAATAGTAGGCCAGTAGGTACATGCCTGTAATCCTAGCTATTCCAAAGGCTCAGGCAAAAAAATGGAAAGTTTGAGGCCTGCCTGGATTAAATAGTTCAAGGCCAGACTGGGCAACTTACAAAGACCCAGTTTTAAAAACAAAAAACAGGCATGGTGGCATATGCCTGTAATCCCAGTACTTTAGAAGTACAGGCAGAAGAATAAGAATCAGAATTCAAGAATATCCTCAGCTCTGTAATGAGTTCAAGGTCAGCAAATTAAAAAAACAAAACAAAACAAAGAAACTGCATATGACTGTGATCCCAGCACTTGGGATGCTGAGGCAAGAGGGTTGCTGGGAAGTCAAGGCCAGCTTGTACTGTATAGTAAGATTCTGTATCAAGCAACAATAATAATGAAATCAAGGTAAGATAACAAAAAGGGGGAGGGGATGTAGCTCAAGAGCAGAACACTTATCCAGCATTTGCAAGGCCCTAGATTCAATCCTAAGTACTCTAAAATAAACCAGTATTTACAGGCCAACAATGCAGGCCAAAAAATACCAGCTTGAAAATTCTGATATACACTGTCAGGAATTCACTCTGGGCATATACTATTATCAGCTTTCATTTAACAGACATGGAAGCAGATTCAGAGCAGTTTAGTGGGTAGTGCACCAAAACTAGGACTTGAATAAGGCTCTTTGCTTGTCTATTTGTTTGAGACAGGGCCTCACTCTGTAGCCTAGCTTGGCCTGAAACTCACAGCAATCCTTTTGTTTCAGTCTTCCAATGCTGGGATTGTAACATGAGCCACCATGCCTGGCTCGAGGTATTTTGTTTTGCTTTTTTTAATGTGTAGGAGTGTTTTGCCTGCACATAAGTGCATCATGTTTATGCAATGGCTGCAGAGGCCAGAGAGGGTGTCGGATCCCCTGGAAGTGGAGTTTTGAGTAGTTATTAGCCACCCTGTGGGTACTGGGAACCAAAGCAGAGTGCTCTTAACCACTAACCCCCCAACTTTTTTTTTTTTTTTTTTTTTTGAGAGAGGGTCTCACTATGTAGTTTTGGCTAGTCTGGAATTCCCTATGTAAACCAGGCTGGCTTCAAACTCATAGAGGTATGTCTACCTTTTCCAACTGTTGGGATTAAAGGTGTGCACCTCCAGGCCTGGCTCTTTTTTTTTTTTTTTTCCGACCAGGATCTCTTGTAGTCCATACTGGCCTTGAACTCAGTACGTAGCCAAGGCTAGCATTGAAATTGTGGCAATCCTCCTACCTCTGTCAAGTTCTGGGATTATACCACCACTCCTCACACTTGAAAGAAGTCTTTTAAATGCTTTTTTAATTTCCGCATTACAAGTACAGCCTTTTTAGAAACAACTTATTTTCATCCTAAAGGTGGTAGTCATTACAAAAGATAATAAATTATGGAAAGGTAAAAACAGAAAAATTGATTAATCACAGGCATATGCAGGCACTATTGGTGCATTTCCTTTCAGAACTTTTTTCTGTCTTTAACAAATGTTAAGCATTTATGGGAATGCCTGTGCTGGGAGCTGGGGACATTACAGTGAACAACAGATTTTCTGTCCTCAGAAGGCTTACAGTCTAGTACTTGCTGATTATTGCATTGCAATGGAGACCTAAGCTTTGACATCCAGCAGAGCTTCTTCAAGAACCCAAAATCAAGTGTGGTAGCTCACCTGGCTTGCAATCCCAACACTCCTTTGGCTGAAGCCATAGTATTGCTGGGTATTTGAAGCTTGCCTGGGCTACATAGTGAGTTCTAGGCTAGCCTGGGCTACAGGATGAGGCCATGTTTCAAAAGACCAAACCAAACCAAAAACCCCTAACAAGTAAATAAGCTGATAGGCATTTTAGGAGGGTCCAAGGCATCCTGTCCAGTCCTCTGTCTCACTTCACTGCCTTCCCCAGAAACTAGAGGACTGGATTCCTCCAGAAGGAGTTCAGAGGCAGACAGGTATATAGTTTGAGAGTACCTGCAACTCTCAGTTAAAATGACTGTCAACGCTTCAAGGAAAGGGCTCTGGAGGGGGCAAGTGGTATGTGGCATCTAAAAAAATGACCAGGGTCCCAAGGCTTGTGAAGATGATGAAGGTCCACAGGAAAAGGCGATCTACTACCATGGCCACAAACTGCCAGTCCTCCTTCAGCTGAGAGTAGGCAGGAAAAAAAAAAAAAAAAAAAAATCTAACCTTCAGGTCCTGAGCCCCCAGGAAGCCCGCCCCTTCCAACTCTTTTTCCCACCAAGACCTAGCTACTTAGAGAAAAAGGAAAACACATCGGGAGAACAAGATCCCCAGCAAAGGATGGAAGTAAGGTCAGAAAGTAGGAGGCGGAACCAGTGGAGCACTTCCAATCAGAAACGGAAGCGGCTGCTGGGGACTTGGATTTGGGGATGGAGCCAAGGTCACTGAACCTTGATTTGCTCCACCCTCGTTGGACTTACTGCGTCCTGGTCCTCCTGTTCCTGCAGCTGTCGAGCGATGTAGCTGATGGAAGAAACCACCTCCCGTAGCTCCTGAGGCAGACCGACAGCCCTGATTGGACCATCTATAAATCGTCGCAGGTCCGGGGCTGACAGTTCAGGCTGAAACCTGGAAGAGGCAGAACTCTTTGGCCACACACCCGGCTCAAAGCAGAGGCTCCAGGTGCCTCCTCCGAAACCTGCCAGTTCACAAACCCAAGAGGGCACTTCTGGATCTCCTCGCCAGCGGCTATCTTGCCAAACTTAGGCAAATTTCTCTACCCGTCTTAGCTGTAAATGCCACTTTCCCACAAGGAGAGCAGCGGCGGGGATACTACAAGTCCCATGATGCTAGACCACAACACCAGGAGCATGGGCTTCCACCATCTTCTGGGAACTCCAGTTCTCCCTCTCCCAAGTGACTGATGAGTGTAGGTCCTACCTGTTAGGTTTAGGAAAGAGAAAATCACTTGGAGGCTTCCGGATGAAATATTCATCGGTTCCCCGGCCCCAACCACTTCCTGGAGAAAATGAGTGTTGTGGCTCCGGTAGTTGATCTCTCTCAGGTTTGGGCCTCGTTAGACCCAGGTATGGAGGGAGCTTGTGGATGAAGATCTATGGAGAAGTGGCATATTGGAGAGGGCTATCATGCCTTCAAACCTAAGGGAAGCAGCTAACCATCTCCACTCTGTCCATTACTGTACATCTGCACACATGGTCCCAGGGCTACACTGATAGAAAGAGCGTAAGGGCTCTTTTATGAGTTGAGCATCCTGAGAAGTGACATCCAAAAGCCTCTTCCCTGATTGTACCTACCCCTGAGAATGTTTCCCTGGGACTGGAAGTGAGCAGTATGGATGAAGAGTCAATGGATCTATGAAACGATGAGGGTGGGAAGGTAAAATTGTGCAGGTTCCTGCATTTCACACCACACCAGCCAACCGTATTCTTCCTAAGGTCTATAAAGTCAAAGTCTGGTGGGAGGGAGGAGTGGTATCTGCACAAAATCCAAATGCTAATCCTCCCCTCTTCCTTCCTTCCCTTCCTCTTTTTTTTTTTTTTTTTTTTTTTTTTTTAAAGAGCCCAGGCTGGCCTCATTATTCCTGTCAAGTGCTGAGATTGTAGTCATGTACCACCACACCTGGCTGTAAAATTGTGTTAACACAGGTTGCAGGGGATTGATATCTCTTACCTGCCGGACCCAAAGGGGCATTTGGTGGGTGTGGGGTGAACGATGGTGCAAGTTGAGGACCACAACGCTAAGGATGACTGAGAAGGTGACGAGGATCATGGTAAACATGAGATACTTGATAATGATGGGGACCGCCAAGGAGGTCTCAGGCACTTTGTCTGCCAGCAACAGCAGGAACACAGTAAGGGTCAGCAAGGCAAAGATTGAGAGTCCTATCTTCTCTCCTTGGAAGGCAGACCAAAACAGAAGAATTAGACTTTGCCAGAAAGAAATCTCTGTGGCATAGTCAGTGCTCAGGTTTCAAACCCACTTAAGAACAGGCTTTTGGAAAAGTCATTTACCTGCAAATCATTCTGACATTTGTTCCTCCAGCCAAGACTTACCTTGAACTTTAGACTTAGAGCCTACTCAACCTTTTCATTGGCTATCCAATAGACATCTCAAATTTAACATCAATAACCTAATTCCCTCATCATCAAAGTTGTTTTTTTAGCTGGGCCTGGCACAGTCCTGAATCCCAACTATTCTCAAGGCTGAGCTAGGAGGACTACAAGTTCAAGACCTGCCTCTGGGCTACAGAATGAGTTCAAGGTCAACCTGGGCTATGTGGTGAGAAAAAAGAGGGCTGGGTGAGGCTGGGGGTACAGTTTAGCTGGTAGAGTGCTTGTCTTTCTTGCATGAATGAGGCCCTGGATTCAATCCTCAGAATCACAAAAAGAAAACAAGAGACTTGGGAAATAGCTACCTTTATATTATAATGTTGAATTATAAAGCAGATTAGGCCCATCATGGTATTATACACAAATCCTAGCACTTTAGAAGTGGAGACAGACAGGAGGATCAGGAATTCAAGGCTAACCTCAACTACATATCAAGTTCTAGGCTAGCCCGGGGTACACAAAACTCTCTCAAAAAACGAGAGAGGAGAGAGAAAGCTTACTGACTTACTATGGTCTATAAACCTTTCTCATTAGCTTCCTAACTTTATTACCCTTTACTCCCTCATTTGCTTTATTTGGATATGTTGGCCTCCTGGTTTTTTTTGTTTGTTTGTTTGTTTGTTTTTGTCTTTTTGAAGCAGGGTCTCCCTGTAGCCCTAGCTGTCCTGGAACTCACTGTGTAGACCAGGCGGGCCTTGAACTCAAAAAGATCTGCCTGCCTCTGCCTCCCAAGTGCTGGGACTACAGGCATGTGCCACCACGCCTGGCTTATTTTTTATTTTTATTTTTTGGTCTTCTTGAGACAGGATCTCCTGTAGACTCAGCTGCCCTGGAACTCACTATGTAAACCAGGCTGGCCTCAATCTTGCAGAGATAGGTCTGCCTCTGCTTCCCAAGTGCTGGGATTAAAGGCATGTGCCACCATGCCTGGCTCGATCATTTTTTAAATTATTATTTTTATTTATGTGTATGAGTGTTTTGCCTGCATGTATATAATTGCACCCCTGACATGCAATACCCATGGAGGCCAGAAGAGGGTGTCATATCCCCTGGAACTGGAGCATCAGATGGTTGTTAGCCACCATGTGGATCCTGGGAACCAAACCCAGGTCCTCAAAGAGCAACCAGTGCTCTTAACCACTGAGCCATCTCAAACTCTTATTTCTTTCTTATTTTCTTTCTTTTTTAAAAAATGTGTGTATGTGCCTGGTGTGGTGGCACACACCTTTAATTCCATTACTCAGGAGACAGAGGCAAGCAGATCTCTGTGAGACAGAGGCCAGCCTCCTGGTCTATGTAGCAAGTTCCAGGCCAGCTGGGGGCTACAGGGAGACCCTGTTTCAAAAAAAAAAAAAAAAAAAAAACCCTGAACAGCCAGGCATGGTGGTGCATGCCCCTTTGGTCCCAGCACTCAGGAGGCAGAGGCAAGCGGATCTCCGTGAGTTCGAGGCCAGCCTGGTCTATATAGTGAGTTCCAGGCGAGCTACAGCTACGGGAGACTCTGTCTCAAAAAAGACCGAAAAAAAAAGGGGGCTGGAGAGATGGCACAGTGGTTAAGAATACTGGTTATTCTTGCAGAAGACCCGGGTTTGAATCCCAGCACCCACATGGCAGCTAACAACTATCCATAACTCCAGTCCCAGGGAATCCAACAGCCTCTTCTGACCTCCGCAGGCATTGCACGACACGGGTGCACTCACCTACATGCAGGCAATACACACATACACATAAAATAATCATAATAAATAAAAAAATTTTTTAAAGTGCTTTCATTTAAAAAAAGAGACAAAAAAAACCTGAAAATAAAAATTGTGTGTGTGTGTGTGTGTGTGTGTGTAGGGTGTGTGCACTTGTGTGGAGGCCAGAAGTTGGCATTGGGTGTCATCTGCTATCACCCTATACTCTATTGACAGGGTCTCTCACTGAACCTGGAGATCACCAATTAGCTAGGGTGGCTGGCCAAGGATCTCTAAGGACCTGCTTGTCTCTATCCCCTTAGTGTTCAGGCTATAGACAGGTGTACCAGGCCTGGTGGTTTTTTTCCCACTATGTAGACCACAGAACTCACAGAGATCTGCCTGTCTCTGCCTCCCAGGTGCTGGGATTAATGGCACATGCCCCCACATATAGGGTATTCCCTATCCTTTTGATACAGAGGATACCGTCTCACCCAAGTGTAGCTTTGTACTCAGTGTTTCCCCTACCTGGTATGTTCTTCCACCAGAAACCCACCTTAAGTTCTACTGCCTTAAGGTCAAATTCTCCATCATGTGTGTTCTGGGACTCAAACTCAGGTTGTCAGCCTTAGCAGTAAGTGCCTTTACCTAATGAGCCATCTCACCAGCTCAGTTTCTAGTTATTTATTTACTTATTCATTTTTATTCTGTTGTGCTAGGGACCAAACCCAATGATCCCATTTTAAAATTGCAACCTCTGAGCTATATGTATCTCAGTTGGTAGAATGCTTACCTAGCATACATGAGACTCTAGGTTAAGTCCCCAGCACCCCATAAATTGGGAGTGGTGATGCATGCTTGTAATCCCAGTATTCCTGAGGTAGAGGCAGGATGGTCAGAAGTTCAAGGTCATCTGGCTACATAGTGAGTCGAGGCCAGCCTGGGATATACAAGATCCTGTGTCAAAAACAAAAAACAAAACAAAACAAAAAAATATGCAGGGGCTGGAGGAATGGCTCAGCAGTTAAGAGCACTGGCTGTTCTTGCAGAAGACCGGGGTGGGTTCCCAGCACTCATGTGGCAGCTAATAACTGTCTGTAACTCTAATTTGAGGAGGTCAGACACCCAATTCTGGCCTCTGCAGGCATTGCATGTATGAGGTACACTTATATACATGCAGGCAAAACACTTAAACACATTAAATAAAAATAAAGTAAGCCGGACGTGGTGGCACACACCTTTAATCCCAGCACTTGGGAGGCAGAGGCAGGAGGATCTCTGTGAGTTCAAGGCCAGCCTGGTCTACATAGTGAGTTCCAGGACAGCTGGGGCTGCAGGGAGACCCTGTCTCCAAAAGACCAAATAAATGTAAAAATGTGGACTGATAAAATGCCTTAGTGCAAGCCTGATGATCTGAGTTTGATCCCTGCAACCCATGATGGAAAAACAGAAACAACCCCCACGAAGTTGTCCTCTTATCTCCACACACACACTGTGGCATGGACGTGCCCACACTCATACACACATCATACATGCATCATGCACATGCACAAATGATAATCAGTTCTAAGTAAAAATAAGACAGGCATGGTGATGCATACCTGTAATCCCAGCCCTCAGGAGGCAGAGTCAGGAGGATCTCTGTGAGATTAAGGTCAGCCTGGGCTGCATAGCAAGTTCCACACCAGCTGAGGCTACAGGGAGACCCTGTCTCAGAAAAAAAGATAAAGAGATGGAATGAAGCATGGGTTTTCAGAGGAAACCAGTAAGATGGGAAGTTACCAAAATATTCCTTATTTCTTTCACTTTATAAAGCACGTGCACTTCCTTGTTAGCACACTAGGCAGGAAGATCTAGCAGAACTCCTCATAGCTGCCACAATTTCAAGATAGTCGTGAGCAGAAACTCATGTTTTGGGAAGTATTTGCAACCACTGTAATATGACAAGCAGATACTAATGACAGTCACTGGCTGGCCACTGCCACTTTGACTGGTTGCCTAGTCTGTGATGGAAAGGACCGTCAAATGTCAGAAGTGAGTGAAATCATAGTGCTGAGTTTGTCCATCCAAGTTCAAGGCCTCCTGAACTATTAGTACCCTTTGGAGATCAGGGTCTGTGAGTCTCAAGTCTCTAGTAGTAGAGTAGAGATAGGAGTTGGAGACAAACTGGACCACCAGTCTCTGCAGGTAGACAGGTGGCTCATGCCACCCCCCACTCAACCCCCCCACACTCCCACAGATGCCCCTGGGCAGTATGGAGCCTATTTCCAGGATAATGGTTTCCTAGCCCTCCCCAAGGATATCTTCTCCAGAAGGTAAGACTGGCATTGGGTGGGAGACTATGGGCCTGGGGGTGAGCAGCTAGTGGGGGATGGGAGCAGACAGGAGTCAGACTTATGCCCTCCCACCCACTACTCCCCACTGCCCAGCCTACCGGAAGTACCTGAGACCATTGAGCTGGAAGTTCGGACCAGCACAGCCAGTGGCCTCCTGCTCTGGCAGGGTGTGGTGAGTGAACATTGTCCTGGGGTTCTCAGGATTCCTGGAGCTGGAAAATGACCTCCTAGTGGTCAGGGCAGGGAGTGGGGAGAGAAGTGCAGAGGCCTCAGCACTCGAGGCTGGGACTCGAGAGACCCCATATTTTCTTAACAGGAGGTGAGAGAGGCCAGCCATAGCAAGGATTTCATCAGCCTCGGGCTGCAGGATGGCCATCTTGTCTTCAGGTTGGTCTTGGAAACCAGCCTCTCCTCTCCCTTCCTTGGCTTCTGCAATGGAAGCTGCAGCTCTGGGTGCCCCAGCCACACCTTACCACCACCACCTGCACCCTACACTTCTCTACCCCCAAATATACACCTTCGTGAATCTGTTACTGCAGCTACCAGCTGGGCAGTGGGGAAGCCCGCCTTGTCTCAGAGGACCCCATCAATGATGGCGAGTGGCATCGAGTGACAGCACTGCGGTAAGGAGCCCAGCCAGGCATTGAGGGAAGGACCCAAGGATGGACATAGGGATGAGATACCCCTACCGTGGGCGAGGAGGAGATTGGCGGAGGCAAGGAAGCTGGCATGAGGACAGCTTGCCAACTAGAACAGAGCTCCTGGCCAGGCAGAACTCCCCCAGGACCAGGTGTGGCAGTGCATGTCTGTGATCCCAGCACTTGGGAGATAGAGGCAGGAAGATTCTGATTTGAAGCCAGCCTGGGCTACCTAAAGAGAAGAAACCTGGGGAGGGGCCTCAGAAGCTAGCTGTGTGTGGTCAGTAGGAAAAGAGAGAACTCAGAGAGACAGCAGGGGGCATACTCGCCTGTCTTGAGTCTCAGTGTCAAGGGGAGGGCATCCGTGAAGGACGGGAATTCAGAGTAAAGGGCCTGACCCTGTCATACTGCAGAGAGGGCCAGAAAGGCTCCATCCAAGTGGACGGTGAGGAGCTGGTCAGTGGCCAGTCCCCAGGCCCTAATGTGGCAGTCAACACGAAGGGCAGTGTCTACATAGGTGAGTGCCCAGGATGGTGTGATGCAGGTTGGGGAGGAGTTGGCAGCCTTCAGAGCTGGAGCCTGGCTTCCCCACCTCTCTGGCTGTACCACCAACCCACTCTTAAAACCCTCTCCCATAGGTGGTGCCCCAGACGTGACCACGCTAACTGGGGGCAGGTTCTCCTCTGGAATCACTGGCTGTATCAAGAATCTGGTACTGCACTCAGCCAGACCTGGCGCCCCACCTCCCCAACCCCTGGACCTGCAGCACCGTGCTCAGGCAGGGGCCAACACACGCCCCTGCCCCTCATAGGCACCTGCCTGCCCCATACCCCCATGGACTCCGGGCAGTGCCCAGCCCGACAATGTCGAGTATATTATTATTAATATTATTATGACTTTTTGTAAGAGACTGAGGCGATGCCACACGCTTTGCTGCTGCCACCCTGGGCTGGACTGGAGGGTGGGCGTGCCACCTCACACATGCATGGGCAGAGCCCCAAGGCTGGTGGGCAGGGCAGATGAACTGGAGAAGGTTGCCTCAGAAGGGCCACCAGGACTTGGAGTCAGATATGGTGGCTGGATGGAATCAGAACTTCTCCCTCTCCTGCCCCACCACAGAACCAGATCCAAAGTGGTGTTGGGCTGCCCATGGGCAGTCCTCATTCCTGTGAGCCAATCTCAGCTTATCACCTGGTGCCTCACCATTGACCCCAATGAGGGGGTGTTGCAGTGGCCTGGGCCACCGCCCCGTGCTGGGAGCAGAAAGCAGCTCACCCTTCCCCCACCAGCCACTTCCCAGCTCCCTAAACTCCCACCTAGCCAGGAGCCCCTTGTCCCTGGCAGCCTTCCCTCCCACCCAGCCATCTTCCACCTGCATTTTCCTGTTACCCCCACACACAGCCAGGGCCCTGCCCTCTGGAGCTGCAAGGGAAAGCAACTCTTCCCCAAGCTGCTAGACAGAGCCTAGCAATGAGGTAACCCCTACAGCAGGCCGAACCCCCCACCCTTCTGGAGGTGAAGACCCAGGGCATGGGGGAGCCAGGTCAGGAGACCAGTGCCTTGGTGGGGGTGGCTGAGACCCCTGACTGGGAAAGAGAGGAGGGGTGATGACAGCCCCACTCATCTGGGAGCCTGAGGACCCAACTGGTGGGTAAGCAGGCCCAGACTGTGGCTGTTGGAGCACCCAGCCTCAGGTCCTAAAGGGGAACCCCTGTGGTCTTTGTCTTGATTTTTCTTAATAAACGGTGCTATCCCCGCCAGGGGTCTCTTGTATCTTTGATGAGGGCTTGACTTAGGGGTGCTTGAAGTAGAAGGCAAAGTGGGACTTCTGAGCTCTGGAAGAGAAGGAGACTAGCCTCAGCCTCCTGAGCAAGGAAGGTCCAGGGTCCCCTGTGCCTTCCCCTACCCAGCACAGTGCCCATCCCAGCACCCACAGGACCCATTTCTATGCACACTGTCATGAGCATATTTCACCAGAAGCAGACAGAAGCATTTGTATCTTTTCACAGTCAGGACTTATTAAATAACAGTAAATTCATAAGCTATGTCAAAGTCACTGGCTGCAGTTCACCAAGTACTGCCAGCCTCACTTGGCAGATGTGGCCCTTGGCGTTCGCAGGTTCTTTTGTTCTTGTCTAAATGACTAGTATTAACTCTCAAATCACTTCTCACAATGATGTCTGTGTCTACACACGTGTGTTGCATAAAATGGCTAAAAGAAGGTTGAAGAGGCCTCGCTGAAGGCAAGCACAGATGCAGAGTCACTGTGGTGGTTATACTAACAGCCCAGCCCCAGTATTTCCAGCTGTAGAGCAGGGTCCCAACAGACAGCATTTCAAGCAGGCCAAGCAGGAGACCCTGCCAGGCTAAAGCCCCAAGGGTAGAACACTGAAGTTCCTCACCCTTCCATCTATGACACACGCACCCGATGGCCTGGTGATGGGCTTCTGATGACCACTGTACCCCAGTGTTTGGTGTCCCTCCTCGTACTTCATCATTGAAGGGAGGGGGTTGTGTTGTTCCAGTTATTGGTCTGGTGTGTTCCTTTGTCTTTCACTTTTTTTCTGTCTCTTGAGACAGGGTCTCCCTGTAGCCCCAGCTGGCCTGGAACTCACTATGTAGACCAGGCTGGCCTTGAACTCACAGAGATCTGCCTACCTCTGCCTCCC
>NW_008357929.1:8618904-8665487 GCF_000622305.1 Nannospalax galili
CACATACATGCAGGCAATACACTCATACACATAAAATAAATAAAAATATTAAAATAATAATAATAATGAAGTAAATAAAAACATGCAGGGACTTGAGAGATGGCCCAGTGGTTAAAAGCTCATACTGCTCTTGCAGAGAACCAGAGTTTGGTTCCCAGCACCCATATCAGGCAGCTCACAAAGGCCTGTAACTACAGTTCCCGGGGGATCTTGTGATTTTTGACTTTAGGGGGCACTCACACACAAGTGTACATACCCATACACAAACACACACATAATTAAAAATAATAGAAATATATAGAATGAAATCTATCTTAAATCTTAAATGTTTCTGGACTTTTGCCATGTTGAAACAGAATGTAAATGTAAATGTTTTTTTTAAAAAATTAAACAACATGCGGCTGGAGAGATGGCTCAGCAGTTAAGAACACTGACTGTTCTTGCAGAAGGCCTGGGTTCAAATCCCAGCACCACATGGCAGCTAACAACTGTCTGTAACTCCAGTTCCAGGGTATCTGACAGCCTCTTCTGTCCTCCTCAGGCATTGCATGACATCGGTGCGCTTACCTACATGCAGGCAATCCATGCACATGCATAAAATAAAAATATCAAACATTCATCCTCTCCCTATTCTCATCTTTCTGTTGCTTGATCACATTTTGTTTGTGTGAGCATGTGTATGTATATTTGTGTGTGGGTACATGTGCCACAGCACGCACATCTCCATTCTCTCCTCACACCATCTGGGTTCCAGTGTTGGGAGCTATTAGTATAAGCAAAGCCATTATATACATTGAGCTGTGGCAGGCTTGCTTGTTTACTTTATGATCTTTCACCTTGACTCAAGAGTTTGTGTGTTTTGCACACAAGTACAGAATTGTTCTGCCAAGTCAGGAGGAATGTGCTGATAATTTAGGGAAGATGGTTAAATGGTGGAATTCACAACAAGTATTTGACTACTCCTTGACCCTCAGATACAGGTGGGGAAAAACAGCTGTTGAAGCTAATTGAGCTAAGCAAACGGTGATCTGATGTTCTACTGTATAAGAAGGCTGAGCTAAAATAAACCGGGGCTGCAGTCTCTACTGACAGTCCTCCCAAGTATCTTTCTCTGTCTCTTGTTTGTTTCTTTCATCCTCACTCCCCCTTTCAGGTGCTGTTCATCTAAGTCTGGCTGGCACCAGCATTCCAGGGATCAAATTCAGGTCATCAGGCTTAGCAGCAAGTGTTTTAACACTGAGCCATCTTCTTGACCCTAATGTTTTATTTTTTTTTTAGACCAGATGTCACAAGTATCATACCAGGCTGGCCCAGAACTTACTATGTAACAGAGAATGACCCTGAACTTCTGATCCTTCTGTGTCCATCCCCCAAGTGCTAGGGTTTTACGGTTTTGCCACCATGTTTGGTTTATTCCACACTGGGAGTCAAAGGTTTCATGCATGATAGGCAAACATCCAACCATGTGAGTGACATCCCCCACCATTTTTTGTTTGGTTTGGTTTGGTTTGGTTTTCTTGAGACAGGATCTTCCCATAGCCCCAGCTGGCCTGGAACTCACTATGTAGACCAGGTGGCCTTGATCTCACAGAGAGCTGCCTACCTCTGCCTCCAAGTGCTGTAAAAAAGGCATGCACCACCACACCTGGCCCAGAACTTGTCCTTTTCTAATAATATACCACACAGTAGACTCCCCCACTATAATGTATATCCAGTAAGGTCAGTGATTTATTTATTTATTTATTTGTTTGTTTGTTTGTTTGTTTATTTGCTATTTATTTATCATTTAAAGATAGGGTCAGGAGATTTAACTTAGGGCCTCTTGTATGCATACAGGGCAAACACTCTCTACATCCCCAGCCTTTTTTTTTTTCAATTGCTGGGATAGAATCCAGGGCTTCATATATGTTAGGCTAAAGCTTTTGACACTCTACCACTCAGCTACATCCCCAATCCAATTTTATTTTCTTATTCATTGATGCATTTGCAGTGCCTAGCATATTATACAAATTCAGCAAATATAGTTGCATGAATGAGTAGACCAGCCTCCATAGCCTTTTCAAAACAATATAGCAATTTGAAGGATCTAAAAATAAGTCTGTTTACAAAGTGTCTGATTCTTCCTGTGACATACTGAGGGGTGTCTAAAAGATGGGAGAAGGGTTGTTTGCTAGAAATAGGGACTGGGAAAAGGAAAGTTGGCTCTGCCTGGAATTTGGCTTGTCAGAGAAGTGGAGGCTCCCTGAGCAGGAGTCTAGAACTCTAAAGGGAGGTGTATAAGTTGTTACTGGGTGAAGAGGAGCCAGCAGAAAAGGGATGTAGATCCTGTCTTTGAGTCTATTTGGTGGGAGGGAAAACACGGCTGATGTCCAATCTATGATGGTTTGGATTGGCAAGAAAACCCAAACTAGGGGCTGGACAAATGACTCAGCAGTTAAGAGTACTTTACTGCTCTGTTGGAGGACCAGAGTTCAGATCCCAGAACCCATGTCAGGCAGCTCACAAATGCTTATAACTCCAGCTCCAAGGGATCTGATGCTCCACTTCTGACCCTGTGGGTACCTGCACACACATGTGCATATTATAATAAAATAAAATAACTCTTAAAAAAGAAAACCCCAGGGAGCTGGAGAGATGGCTCAGCACTTAGAACACTGGTTGCTCTTTCAGAAGATCCAGTTTCAATTCCCAACACTCACATAGCAACTAACAATGGTCTTTACTTTCAGTTCCAAGGGATCTGACACCCTCTTCTGGCCCTCCATGGCATTGTAAGCACATTGCATGCACTTACATACATGCAGGCAAAACACTGATACACATAAAATAAAAATAAATAAATCCAAATTAAAAAAAAATAACCTGTGTTGGAGTGATGGCTCAGCAGTAAGAGCACTTGCTGCTCTTGTGGAGGACTTGGGTTCAGTTCCGAGCACCCATTTGGTGCTCAGAACCATTTGTAATTCCAATTCCAGGGGATCCAATGCCCTCTTCTGCCTCCATGGACATTGCATATATGTGGTACACATACATATATTCAGATAAAACACATAAAAATAAATCTTAAACATAGTAGCACACACCTCTAATCCCAGCACTGGGGAGGTAGAGGCAGGTGGATATCTGTGAGTTCCAGGCTAACCCAGTCTACATAATGAGTTCTAGGTCAGCTAGGGCTACATAGTGAGACCCTCTCTCAAAAAAAATTAATCTTAAAAAAAAGAAAAGAAAAGAAAGCTCAACCTGAACTAGAAGGGAAGAGGAAGAAGCTAAGCTAATGGCAAAGAGGGCTGGGATCCCTTCTCCTTTACCTGCATCTGGAGGAAGGTAGAAGACGAAGATGGCCAGGAGAGTGATGAGGATGCACGGGGCAATGACGTTGACCAGGTAGAAGAGAGGCTTCCGGCGAATGATGAGGTAGAAGGTGACTTCCTCACGCTGTCCATCCCTCCCTCCTCTAGGATCCCCTGGAAGTTGGATTAGCCTAGAGGGTTTGTGGATAATCTCCCATTGGCCATTCTCTGGGAGAGGAGAGAGAATAAGGAAATACAGATGTGGTAGCTGTCCTGATCAGTGCTAGGATGGCGCACTGCTAGGCAGCCCCATCTCTAACAAACTTAACCAAGTCTCAGTTTCCATATTTGTTTTGTTTTTCTGTTTGGTTTTTCATTTTTATTTGCGTGTGTGCATGTGCGTGTGCGTGTGTGTGTGTGTGTGTGTGTGTGTGTGTAGGTATGCATACCACAGAGTGCGTGTGGAGGTCAGAGGACAACTTTTAGGAGTCGGTTCTCTCCTTCCACTGTAGGTTTGCAGGATCAAACATGGTCAGGCTTGCACAAGAGTTTTTACCACTGAGCCATCTCACTGCCCCATTTTTTTTTGCTTTGGTTTGTTTGTTTGTGGATTTTGAGAAGAGACATTGTCAAGGCTGGCCTTGAACTTGCGGTAATCCTCCTGCCTCAGCCTCCTAAATATCAGAACCCATATGTGACTTCAGTTTCCATATTTGCAAAATGTTGATAGTTATACCCACCTCGCTGATCCCACCAGGTACAATGAGCATGGCTGACAGAGCATATTTATCAGCCTTTTAGAAAATGAAAATCAGATGCCTATGGTTGTGAGATCCAAGCCCACTCACCAATGAAGGTCCCTTCATGAATGTAAATTTCCTGCCGCTCCTGCCCATCAGGACCCAGGCCTGTCTTCAGGCTGACCTCCGAACTGTCATAACTGTATGAACTAAACACCATGGTGCAGTTCTGCCAGTCGAAGGGGAAATAGGTGACCTGGATGGAGTGGGAGACACTGAAGCTGCCATAGAACTGGCAAGGGCTAGGGAAATTTAGGAGGTCATTGGATATTGGGCACAAAGAAGGGATAACCAAGGGAGGTCACAGAGAGGTGAAATTGCAGAAGAATTAGTTATTAAGGGGAAATGGAGGAGGGTCATTGAGAAAGACTGGAAGTCTAAGAAAGTGTGTGGGACAGGGGAAAGTCAGGACCAACAAGAGATGATGGTCCCAAGGAATTATGGCACAGGGATGGGAATGGCTGGGGGCAGGGGCAGGAAGTCTGAGGGCAGGGCAAATCTGAAAACCTGGATGCTGCAGCTGCTGCGATAGAGGCCAGGGGGTTGCCAACGCACAGAGCCCTCGAAGGACACCACCACATTAATATCCAGGGCAACTTCAAAATTGCCGTCATTGCTGCAGGGAAGGGATCTGGATCTGTCCCCTGAAGGCCCCGCCCCTTCGAAGTTCACCCCACCTCCCAGGCTTGGGAAAGATCCTACTTGTTCAGCAACACCACGTCAGGGAGCCAAATGGATTCAGCAGTGATGCGTAGAGAATCAATGCCCTCATGTTCTGCAGGGTCCCAGCTTAGCCTGTAGTCAGTCCACTCCTAGGGAAGCAAAGGCTTTAGGACTATCCTGGGTTAGAGGCCTGGAAGACACTTGGGATGTCTGGAAGGATGCCCACAATAAGAGTGCAAGGAAGAGGAGCAACACAGGCATGATCTGTGAGTCAAGGGTGAGGGTTCTGCCTCTAGCTCTACCTTTAGTCACTGGGATCCACATCTGCTAATTCTTTCCCCTAAACTGGGCTCTAATTCTTTGTTTTGCTTTTTGAGACGAGGTCTCACTACATACCCCTGACTGGCCTAGAGCTTGCTATATAGATCAAACTGGCCTCGAACTCACAGAACTCACTGTCTCTGCCTCACCAGGGGTGGGATTAAAGGTGTGTGCCACCATGCCCTGCCTGGGCTCTAATTTTGTAGTCTATGAAAATGAAGATACTGCACTGACTTTCCTCTACTATCGTAATTTTCAAACTGCAGTTCACAGCCGGTTAGTGCATCGATGGAGATTCAAATTAGCAACAAGAAACCTGTGTTTTAAAAAATCAGGAAGAGAAATGTATGTAGTGCAACTCCCTTAGGAATTGTTTATTGAAGCTTCCGTTTCGGTTATAAATGTGCTTTTTGATACGCCCCCCCCCGCCAAAAAAAAAGATTCTTACTGGGCTGAGCATTCCAGATAATAAAGACAACAGGAGGCCCTTTCCCCACCCAGGGGGTCTCCATACCAGGTCTAAATACACTTTTGTGCTCATCTCTTCATCCTTCTCGTTCTAAAAAGGAAAAATTCAAACGGCAGAAGTGAAACGAAGTGGAGAGAAAAAAGAAGGGTATCTCTGTAGACATCTGCCTCCTTTCTCTAAACCCCACCTTCTGGAAGTTGCCTTAGAATCAGCCCTGCCTTTATGTCGGAAACACCAGCTTCTGAAACACGAGCCTTCCCGCCTTTTCACCTTTCAGATTCGCCCTCCCTGGCCTCCCCCTGATTGAGCCACCAGTCACGCCCCGCATCTAATCCTAGCGGAGGGCTGTTCTTTGACTCCTGGAACCCAGCCGGGTTAGAATCTTGCTCGGCCCCTCCCTCAAGGTCCGCCCCACAGAGGGTCCCGGTCCGCCCCAGTTCCCACTCAAAGTCTGCGCACTGGCTGATTAACCACGCCTACTCCGCTGTATTCTGGGCCTGTCAGCGATGCCCCGCCCTCGAGCGTGTTCATTGGTCCGATTTCTACCCAATCTGTGCTAAAAGCCTGTCTCAGCCGAGCTGGCCTCAGGCCCCGCCCATAACCCATCGTCGACCCCGCCCGGTCTAAAGCCACGCCCCGACTCTCCAGCCCCGCCCATCGGCTGAGTAGCCACGCCCCTGGCTGTCCGCCCCGGCGACCTGCCCCACAGGGCGCCCTCACCAGGCTGATGAGTTGCGCCAGGCTCAGGCCAATGCGGACCGTCACGCGGTCTCCCACCTCCCGCGCCGGGCGCACCGAGCTGTCATAGCCCGAGAAAAGTTTTTCACGCAGTTGGCCTTCGGCTTCCGACCCGTGAGCGCCTGAGGAAGGAAAGCACTAAGTGTGACGAGGCTGGCAGCGACCGCAGCCCCTGTCACTGCCTCTTCCGGGCCCAGACGTACTTACCGGGGGCTAGGGGCGCCCCGAGCACCCCCAGAAGCAGCAGCAGCGCCCATGAGGTCATAGCCCCACCGCTCCACTCACTGAGTTTGTCGGGAGAGTAGCCGAGGCCGCCAGAGCAAGGGAAGTGACAAGGCTCCCAGGAATGTGCACCTGTTGTCGGGGGACCAGTCGCCAGCCCACCCGCTCCGCCCTCCGGATCTGATCCCGCCCCGGGCAACTGTCGTCGCCCTCCACTCACTGATGCCAGACTCACACTGCAGTTGTATAAATCGTCTTTAATTGAGAAAGCATGGAGAGGAGACCCGGTCCCCTGAGAGCCGAGCCAGAAGGTGCGTGGAACCTGAGCAGGATTTGTGTGAGGGAGGGGGGCATCTCTTGCCACAAGCCAAAAGTAACGGGGCCTGAGGAAAACTGACCTGCCTTTGAGCACTAGTCCCTCCCTTATGGGCCTCCACAGTCTTTCCCGCCTAGGTCTACAGTGACTAGGAATCTCCCTCCTATTTTACTACAGGACATTCCCCATAGCTTCCCCTGTTTTCCTGAAAAAAAAATCTAGCCAGGCTCTTTTTGGGTACCTAAATCCAGCTGAGGTTACAAGCTGTAAGATAAAGCAAATTCTATTGTTAGAAGCTCTGGGGATATGGTGAGGTCTGGGAGCCCAAGAGGTCCCTCATCCTCTTTGACCTGACCTGTATAGGGTAGAAGTTAGACTTATTGCTGAATTGGGGTCTCCTTGCTAAGGAGGCAGGGGAGTCAAGGCTGTGTCCTATTTATTTCTTTTTATTCCAGAGTTATTGCCCTTAGGGACCTCAGCTTTTGTTGTTGTGGTTGTTTGAGACAGGGTCTAATGTAGCCCAGGCTGCCCTTGAGCCTAAGTAAGTAGCAGAGCCCAGCTTCAAACTGATTCTCCTGCCTTTACCTCCCAAATGCTGGGATCACAAATGTGTGCTCCACATCTGGCAAAGGGCCTCAGCTTTAAAGGGAACCTGGAAGGAGTTCCTGCAGAGGTAGCTAAGTGTTCATGTCTCTCCAACTCAGACACAGGTTGAATCATACAATGGCTGCCTTCTCTGCCTTCTTCTCTGTTTCCCTATTATGAGCCAGGTTATCTTTTCAAAATTCCTGTGCCCTTCTGTTTTCCTGGCAGGACCCCAGCTGAGATGCCAGAACTAGAAACTGCTTGTAAAACTAAGGTTAGCATTCTATAGGGAAGAAGATTTTTAGAAAATTATCTAGGAAAAACAAGCAGTGGTTCTTGATTCATCCAGTACTAAATTAGTCTCTCTCTCTCTCTCTCTCTCTCTCTCTCTCTCTCTCTCTCCCTCTCCCTCTCCCTCTCCCTTTCCCTCTCCCCTCTCTCCCTGCTCAGGATGGCCTCCGCTGGCAATCCTCTGTCTCAGCCTCCCAGGTACTGGGATTACAGGTATGTGCCACCATGCCCAGCTCAGAATGAATTAGTTCTTTATGAATCATACCTGGGCTCTATACATAGCTCATTCTTAAATAATCATGACAGAAGGTGGAAGGATGGTTCTAGAACTTACACTAGAACAATAATTTGGCTATATAGGCCCTAGTTCCTTCCTGGGAAGAAGGGTTGAAAGTCATGGTCTATGTTCTAGAGCTGAGATTCAGGTAGAAGTATGGCTCCAAAAAGGTCTAGAACACCGTGCTCTAGAATTGGGTGTCTCTGGGATACAAAGATTAAATCTGTGGTGACCTGAGACTGGTTTCAATTCAGGCCAAGGCTAAAAGCTTCTGGGTGGCTCAAACTTAGCCTCTCTCTTCTGAGAAACCAGGGGTCCATCTGGGTCAAGGATAGAAGCCTGAAGGATCCATGCCTGGGTTATAGTACAGAACACAGAAATGGCCCTGGCTGTGGTATTTGGTGTACTAGAACCCACCTGGACCATGGAAGAAGGTAATAGTGGGGAGAAAAGGAAACTGATCCTGAGCTCCAGTGGACCTATAAAGCAATGGAAAGAAGTGCATGGCTTCAGGAACTGGCTGAGCCAGGGGTGAGGTATAGTATGCCTGGCTTTGACAATTTTGGAACCCCCAGTGTCATTTCAGGAAAAAGCTTATTTTTGATGGTGAGGGGGTTGTGGAAAGAAAGAATTGATCAGCCAGGACCCTCATCTCTGAACCTTCTCTGGGCCCCAGGATCTAAGAGCTCAGCAGCCCCAGAAGTTCCAGCCAGCCCCTAGCTCCATCAGGGCACAGCACCTGGTGAGACCTGGCTGCTAAGGACATGTGTGTGGCAACAGGGGAAGAGCAAGGCCTGGAGCAGGGCTAGGAGACAGGCTGTGGCGGTGGCTGGCTCACTGGGAGTGCAAGGCGCCTCCAATCCAGGGACTACATCTCAGGGGGCAGGGGGACTGGAAGGGGAGGTCTCAGGGACACTGTGGAGAGAAGGCTCCCGGTACATGGCCACTGTGAAGGGGAGAGAGAGAGGAGCAGGGAAGGAGAATTAGGCACAAGGGACCCAGGCAGAACCAGAGCTCTGAGAGGCCTCCCTTCCCCTATACTTACCCTTGGAGAACCCCATCCCAAAGGAGGCCAGCTACCCAAACCCCCAAAGTCTAAAGCCTTCCTGTTTCGGCCCATCATAACAGCATAACCTTTTACAACACATAACCTGAGTTGTGTGCCACTAAATGTTCATGTCAAGGTCAATAACCTCCCCGTGGCCCACCTTTTCTTGAGCCCATACCCACCCTCCAGGAGCTTGGGCACAAAGTGGGCAGCTGCCTTGGTCTTCTTGACTCGGTTACCCTTCATGACCCGTCCCTCCTTGTCTAGGCCTAGGTACCAGGCTCGGCCAGAACGACGCTGACGGTAGAGAGCAGAGGCATACAGGACATAATAATTCTCAAAGACACACTCCTTAAAGCAACACTCTGCTGTGAAATGTGGCTGAGGAGACAAAGACCCAGAAATACACAGAGAAAGACAGAGAGAGTGAGAGACAGAGAGAGAGAGAGACAGAAATATCACTGGCAAATGTAAGGGCATCCTTAGGAATAGGTTGGGATATAATCCATACACCATACATTTTGTGTCCCGGAGGAATAGGTTGGGCTATAATCATATATTTGTATCCCAGAGGAAGGGAACGACTGAGTTCATGCAGAAACCAGAGCAAAGGGAGGGCAAGGAAGAGCCTGGTAGGCCAGCAAGGGTTAGGAACTAGACTTATAGGAGTCATGGAAAAAAGATCCCTTTTCTCCATTCCCAACCTCTTAGCGTTCCCTATCTTGAATACAGATGAAGTTTAGAGGACATAGGATGAGAAGTGGGGGCCTTTGGGGGTGGACTGTGTGACAGAGATTGGTTATACCCTAGAGGAGTTTTGGAGTAGGGAGTGATGATAGCAATCAGCTAAAGCAGGAGGGTGAGGGAGTCCTAGATTCAAAATGTCTGTAGTCAATGAGGGTTGTATACGGAGGGCGTCCCCAGTAATCCCATATCACTCAACCTCATTGTCTTACCGAGCTGTACAGTAGCCCCTCAGCGTTCATGGCCATGTAGTGACCCAGCTTGGCACTCTGGATGGTGACCACACGGAGCCCCACAGGAATCAGGTTGAAGTGGGCTGGGGGAGTAGAGAGAGGCATCAGTACCAGGAGCCTCACGCCCATCTGAGCTGCGACCCTATCCCTGCTCCATTGTTTCCCTTGGGAGTCAGGAAGAGACTGAAGGCAACAAAGCCTGAAGACTGAGGAGGGAATAGAATTGTCATCTCCTGTCCCCATCTCCCCACTTCCCACCCAGCGGCTGGCTTCCCCTCTCACTGAAGGAGCTGGTGTCCTCTAGGGTGCCCTGGATACTTCCATCAGGATTCGCCTGGAGGTAGAAACCCTGGCGGCAGAACAGTTTGGTGACGATGCCTTTGAGCTGAGGCTCTGGAGAGAGAGAGATTCATCTTTGAAAATGATGTCTCTGTTCCCAGAAACATTCCTTACACTTGGTGGGATCACAGGAAAGAAAGGAGGGAAGAGCAGAGGGTCCCAGGGCCCCAGCTCTCTTACCCTTCCAAGCAAGCTTTCTTCCACCTGTCTTTGATTCCTGAGCACGCTGGGGTATGGGTCCCTTCCGTTTCCTCTAATTTATTGAAATTTATTTAAATAGCTTAATTCCTACTCTCAACCAGAGAGGGGGAGGGGGAGGGGCAGGGAGGAGGAAGAGGAGAGACATTAAAGGCAACGGACTGTGAGGGAGACTCTAAGCAATGTATTTGCAAATGTCGGGGGATGAACAGCAAAGTGACCACAGAGAAGGGGCTCCCTCTCAGAAGCAGGGGTGGGACCGGCCTGACGCTGACTCAGCACCTGCTGCTGCAGCTGCCGCTTGCTTGGCACCGGCCTTGCTTTGGCACAGCGCCTTCCTGTCTGACGCTGACCCATCTGTCTGTCTGTCAGTCTGCTGGCTCATCAGGGTCCAGTTCTCCATGAGGCAGCACCTCTACCTTTCAGCTAGGTAACTGGCCTGGGGTGGCGGACATTCATTCACATGAAGGAAAAGAGAGAAGGGGCTGAGGGGAGAGAGGTTGGCTATATCACGTGGCGACTGGGTTCCACTCAGAGGGTGGGCTGCAGACTGTACCACTATGGACGGCTGCTGGTGGGGAGGATGGCGCGAGGGGCTACCCCTACAGGAACTGGCAGCGGCTTGGAGAGGGGCCAGAGGGACTCCCTGACTGTAGTACCTGGATGGGGATCACATGCTAACCCACACAACTCTTCCTTTCTTGTCGCTTGCTCTCTGATTTCCCTGTTCCTCCTGTAGGTGGTACGACACCCCCCCCCCCCCCCCCAAAGTTTTTGTGTTAGTCTTCGGCCGGATCTTGGTGTAGTTTCCTCCTGGCGAAGGGACCCCCCGAGCCTGTAGGACCCGATTTCCGAATTGCACCGGAGTAATGGGGGGGGGGTGTCCACCACCCTTCTCAAAGCGCAGGTCACAGAAGGAGGGCATACGGAGGGGGCTAGCTGGTGAGGTAGCTGCAAGGACACCCCGGGGAGAGCTGGAGAGGTTGGCTCGTAGCCAGGCGAGCTGAACCGGGAGGAACCCAGCCAGAGCGTGGAGGAGCGGCAGAACCGGAGCGGGGGCGGGGCGGCCAGAGCTACAGAAACTCTCTGGGTGACCCAGGCGTCCGGAACCCCCCCAGGGTCCCTCCGCTTCGCACTGAAAGAATCGCGAGAACCAGCACGTAGGCGGAGAACGGTGCGGGGGTGGGGAGTCCTATGTTGAAGGGGAGCAGGCTGGAGCTGAGAAGCTTGGGGCACCAGACTTGGCCCCTCAAACCTTCCCCTTGCCCTCGAAAGCAAGGAGACTAGGCATTAGGGACAAAGAGGAGGGAAACTGAGGCATACATAGTCTTGTAGATTTGTCGTTCTGACCCACCCCTTCCACTTTTGGGACACCCTTCCCACCCATCCGGCTGCATCCTTTAGAGTCCCAGGCCTCAGTCCCCCAGGCAGAGGGACTTCTCGCCCAGAGGCCCCAGCCCCAGCCCCAGCCACACTCACCCGGGCCGCGATCCTGCCGCGTGGGCCGCCCCCCGCACAGTCGCACCTTGGACAACAGGATGAGGAGCTGCTTCTGGCAAAGGGACTTGGTGCCTCGGGGACACACGCGCCGTTGCGCCGACACCGGCCGGCTGCCCCCTGGCTCGCGGACCTCCCGCTTCTGCCGGATCAGGCTACTGGCCAGCGCCGCCATAGCGCCGGGGGAGGAGATACCCCCAAACCAGCAGGCTCCTGGAGCGCCCTGGGCTACCCCAGAGGAGCCCTCTTCACCAGGGCATGCTCAAGACCCAACTCACTGCCCCACCCACAGGACCTGAGGATAAGCCCCAGACCTCCCTACGTCCCCCCACAGCCACCGGCTCCCACCCTTGGGCCCTGCACTAGCTTCAGCGGATCCAGCAGCCTATGCACGCCTGAGCTGACCTCACCCATGAATTGTGTCCCTTACTGGAAACTCTCCCCTCCTCTTCAGTCTCTTGTCTCCACTTCCTCTAACCCAAAGTCAAGACCCTCCAGATTTCCAAGATGTCTTTTCAGTATCTTCAGGCACCTTCCTACCCTATTTTGGGGTCACTCCTGCCCAATCTACTCATAAACTAAAGGGGATAGCTTTGGGGATATTAGCTTTCCCAGGGCTGCTGTCAATGTCAGGGAGGAACCCAGCCCTGATGCTTCTTCCTTTGCTATCTTCTAATGAAGTGAACCTCTCACTCTCTCACAAGCCCCCCCACAAGTATGTCTCAATATCCAGGCTGTCTATGCTCAATAAGAAGGGATTCCAGGACAATGCCTTTTTTCACTGTCAGCCTTCATTTCTGACATCACAGGGTTCCAATTGCTGAGACCCTTTCCTCACCTTGTTACCCTCCACTCCTTTCCAAGTCACCTCCAAATCGGTCCTTCCTAGTGCATATCCCAGGTGGTTGTCTGGAGGACCCTCTGTCACCTCGAAACTAGGAGCATCAGTTTTGTTTTTCTGGTTGCCCCTTAGATTTCCTGAGGAACAGCTGGCACTTAGATCCCACGCCCTCCAATCTAACCAGCCCCCTGAGAGGAGTGCACCCACGTTGTCACCACTCCCCAAATGTGAACAGGCCCCTAATAAATCATAGCGCATTCGAGCTTCCTTGTCGCCCCCTGGGGCTGCCTATAGCACCCCTTCCTTTCCCCGACGCCCCTCAACCTGTCCTGTCCTGTTGATCCGGGCGACGGGTGGCGCTGGCTCCGGCTCCAGGCTCCTCCCTCCCTGTCCCCCGCAAGCGGAGCTTCCCCCCCCAACGCCGAGTTAAGCGTCCCGGACCCCCAAGAAGGAGTGAGGATGTCTCTGCAGAGCGCCCCGGTTCGGTAAAGTAGGAGCACTGGGCCTGGAGGCTGGACCAGGCGGAGCGGTGGCAGCAGCGGCAGCAGCGGTTAGGGACGCTGAGGCCGCGGAGCTGACAGCAGCTCCGCTCCTCTGAGAGCCGGCCCGGGGGCGGGGCAGGGGGCGGAGACGCTGGGAAGAAGGGGGCGAAGCTGGGCGGGCAGAACCTGGGGTTCCTTGGAAGCCGGGACTGGGGACTGTCTCAGAAGCAGGCGGAGCCAAGGCAAGGCCGCAGATCTCGTCTCGGGGTTTGGGGTTGGGGGGAGGCTAGGAATCCTGATGTGGCGGGTCCTGGTGCTTTAGATGGAATGGCGGATGGCAGGAGAATGGAGAGAGACCCTTACTGTCTGGGATAGGAGGAGGTGAGAACAAAAGTGGAGGAAAGTGGAGAAATGGGGATGGTTGTGACATCCAGTCTGGCCTTCTTATCTCTGACTCTGTGAGCCAGACTGATCAGTACCAAGTTCCCAAGAACTCTCCTTTCTGCATTTAGTCAGCAAATACATTCCTTCCACCTCTGTTGACTGGAAGAATTGGGGAGAGAGGTTGCACCGGGACGGGGGGGCGGGGAGAATGCCAGTCAGATTTAGAGAACTTGGACCGTGGGCAGGGCAGAAAGATGGGGAAGACCTTTTAGGAGACTCTGGGCCCAGGACACAGTCTGTCTCTTAGGAGAAGGAGGAGAAGTCCCTCTCGCCAACGGAAACACTTTCCACACCCGTAGGAGTAGACTCTTTAATGGACCCCGCCCCCTATGCCGGCTAAACCGCCCCCCTTGCGGGCAACTTTGGCTTCCTCCACCGCTGCGCGCAGGGCCTGGGCAGGGTCCCCGCGGAGCTGGGCCAACGCCGCACGCAGGGCAGCTGACCCTTCTCCCACTTGCAGCTTTCGGCCACACAGAAAATAATGAGGCAACATCCCGGCCTCGAGCACTCGACTCAGCTCATCCAGCAGCCCAAGACAACAAGCGCCCGCATTTTCCGGCCGCGCCAGGTAGAGGGCAGGCAGCCGCTCGCACGCCCAGTACAGCAAGGTCCGCAGGAGGTAGGGCGCGGCGGCCCGGGTCCCGGCCACCAGCGGGCGCAGCAGCGCCTGGGCAGCCGCGTGTGCCTGGAGCAGCGGCGCGGGGATGCGCGCTTTGAGCGCCAGCTCCTGGCGGGCGAAGCAGAGCTGCCATCCAGAGATGCCCTGCTGCTCGAGGCCGCCGCCCGGCACCAGGTAAAAAGACTCTGACTCCGAGGCCAGTGGACCCGCCCACGAGTGGCTCCTAGCCCCATCTGGCCATCCTGTCACGGCCACCACCGGGATCAGGTCGAAGAGCAGGAGGTGGCGTGGTGGCTCCGGCGTGGCCAGGAGGACCGTGGTGATACCCGCGTGGCGAGCTGCGTGAACTAGCCTGGGGGCTCCAGGAACCGGAATGAGGGATTCAGCGACCCCAGCCAGCTTAACGAAGAACCATGCAGCCACTTGGGCCGGGCACAATGTGGGCCATTCCTTCCGTGCCTCCGACGGCTTTGGGACTGGGCTTTCGTCTGCTGCCTCTGTGGCGTCACTATTCAGTGTTTTCAATGGTTTCGGAGAGCCAAGGTCGGTGACGTCATGATGAGGCGATTCGGACCCTGAAAGGTCATTAGACGATTTTTCCGATTTTTCCAAAGATAGGTGTGGCTCAGGCTCGGAGACATAATCGTGTGATTGGTCCACAGAGCTTTGCTGGTCTATAGGATTCTCTTTGCTATGGGTTTGGTGAATCAAATCACATTCTCCTGGAACAGGAGGTCCTAGGCAATCCTGCCAGGTCTCCCAGACCGAAGTTCCGCACGCCAGCTCTGGAAGGCGGAGCCATGCGGAACAGGATTCCGGGTCCAGAATCAGCTCAGGCCCAGTGCCATCCAGGGAAAACACCGGCACGAGGAGTGTGAAGCCAGCATCATAGTGAGGTCCCCGGGTGTAGGGACCTAAGGGTGCATGCCCCAAATCTAGGGAGCCCTCACGAATCCCACCCCGAAGCAGCAAGAGTTCTGTCTGGGGTGGAAAACGGGGGTCCTGGCGGTGAACCAAACCTAAAGGAGGAGGAAGAAGGAATCATTCTCCAAAGCCGGGGTGGGGAATGGCCAAGCTGGGGGTTACCTACAGGTAAGAGTTACTTACCAAGCAAAGAGAAGACAAAATCCTTGGCTCTGAGGAGGCCAGCTCCAGGCTTGGGCCCTTCGTTCCAGCTCTCCTGTACACCCAGCTCCTGAATCAACTGGGTCAGTTCCTGCAGCTGTGCCCCAGAGCAGAAATCGATGTCGGTGAGCGGCCGGGCTGGGGCTGGGGGTGGCGGTCCCCACCAGGGGGCACCTCCCCAGACCGTGGAAGCCATGTGTCTCTATGGTTTAGGGCTAGAGCAAACAGACCTGAGTTAGCCTAGATAGGCCTTTCCTTTGCTGCCCAAAAGTTTAGTTTTTTCCTCTTTCTGAGGTAGAGCAAATACAATAAACAGTTCACAAGTGGATCTAAGTTTAGGCTTGAAAACTGAACAAAGGAAAACTTCCTCCTTTTCCTACATGCAGGTTGATGCCCTGGTGAATCGGTTCACCTGACTCAGCAGGTAAAAAAATAGCTATTTGACCCCTCCTGGGTAATACAGTAGCCTGCCTTCACCACCACCCTTTGTCCATTTCCCTTTACCTCTTTTTCAGAAGAGGCTTATGCAGCTTTTCTTTAAAGTGTAGTTGAAAGGGTGGGGAAGAGAAAGCACAGATTCAACAGGTAACTTCCTGATGCCCAACATGCCCACCCCCTTTTCTGGAGGCTGTCTCTGGTTCTTGACTGGTCCCACCTCCTGTGACAGTTTAGTCCCGCCTCTCTCCCTGCTGAGATCTCAGGCTACCCTGGGAGTTGTAGTTTGTGTTCTGCAGCTTTCCTGGTCCTTTCCTGGTCCTTGAAGTGATGCCTCACATCCTTTCCCATTCCCCTGAAGGAGTGTCTAATGGAAACTGGTTTCTTTTCTTTTTTAATATTTTATTTATTATTTTTATGTGTATGTGTGCATTGCCTGCATGTAGGTAAATGCACCCGCGTCATGCAATCCCTGCAGAGGACAGAAGAGTTACAGTTGTTAGCCGCCATGTGGGTGCTGGGATTTGAACCTGGGCCTTCTGCAAGAACAGTCCATATTCTTAACCGCTGAGCCATCTCTCCAGCCCCTTTATCCAAAGTCTTTCTATGTAGTCCAAAGCTGGCCTGGGATCACTATGTAAGCCCAGGCTGTCCTTGAACTCAACAGCAATCCTATCTCAGCTTACCTAGAACTGGGAGGGAAGCTAGGCCTGTACCACCTCACCTACCTAGAAGTTGTTTCTGTGGCAGTTTATTATTCTGTGTCTAGTCAATCTCACACAAACATTCATTGGAACTTGAATAGAGGGACAATTAGATGGATCTGAAGAGCATAACAGTAATGAAGGGCACACCCTGCATTCCAGTTGTGAGGCTCCTTTAAGGAAATTATGACTTCATTTTATAGACAGGAAGACTGTAACTTAGAAAGGTTGTGCATGACTTGGAAGACAGAGATAGGATGGCAAGTTGGAGGCCAGCCTGGTCAATTTAGATTCTTTAAAACAAGAACAAAAATATGCATGGCTTGTCCAAGGTCAGAGTTGAATGAAGCAGATGTTAGAAAGGGGCTCCCTGGCTTGGTAGGAAGGCATCTTCTTGGAATCAGTGGTAGTACTATAAGGCAGGAACATACAGACGGTAACACAGAAGTAGGCATCTGCATTATGAAAGAGGAATACACACTAAAAATACTTACCTCATGGATGCAGAATCACGACAGAGAAAACACTGGATTTCAGAGTAATGTGTACACAGAAACTATTAGGACTGAAATTCAAGTCTAGAGGAAACTCTCAGCTAGGCTAGGTCAGGCCATGAAAAAGAATTAGGGCAGGAGATTGCTTTCAGTAACCTATACTACCAGGGACCAGAATAAAGGTATGAGAATATAGTACAAACACAGGGTGGGACAAGGAGCTGGGATATTGGCACAGAAACATAGTAAACTAGCAGTAGGCTCAGACCAGACCATCCATCACTGGGCCTTTGATCTTTCCAGAGTAGAAAAGGCCTAAATTCTTGGGTTAAAAAATTAATTGGGGACATCTTGAAAAATTAGAGGGGTAGACAGGTATGGCAATGCATGCCTTTAATCCCAGCACTCGGGAGGCAGAGGCAGGCAGATCTCTGTGAGTTCAAGGCCAGCCTAGTCTACATAGTGAGTTCCAGGCTAGCTGGAACTACAGGGACACCCTGTCTCAAAAAAATGTAAAAATAAATATTAGAGGGTTGTGACAGGTGTGGTGAATCAAGCTTAGAATCCCAGCATTTGGGCAGCTGAGGTAGGAAAGATCATCATCAGTTTGAGGCCAGCCTGGACTACAGAGTGAGTTCCAGGTCAGCCTGGCCTAGAGTGAGACACTGACTCAAAAATGTGAGTGGGGGAATCTGTAAAGGAACTCCTGAAACCAGAGCTCATTTGTGAAGCCCAGGCCTACGGGGTTTCAAGTCCCTGATAAAGGTACCCTTCCCCTTCAGCCACAGGGGGGAACTGAGAGCACCTTAAACAGCTGAGAACTGAGAATATAGATAGCTCTATATAATCTGAATGTGATCCAAGAGACCAGATCAGGAGAACTAAAGATTGGTTTTTTTTTTTTTCTCACAGTTTGGGGCAACCAGGCATAGGGCATCCCAACATCTCTCCTCCTCAGAGTAGCTTCTGAACCACAGTAAAATCCAACAAGTTTCTCTTGGAGATGGATGACAAGAAAAATGAAAGTTCTTTAAACTAACTAAAGCATTTAGGGGCTGGAGAGATGGCTCAGCAGCTAAGAGCACTGACTGCTCTTGCAGAAGACTCGGGTTTGATTCCCAGCTCCCACATGGCAGCCAGAGGAATTGGACACTCTTCTGACCTCCATGGGCATTGCATGACATGGATATACTTACATACATGCAGGTAATACACTCATACACACAAAATAAAAAAGCAAACATAAATAAAATGTTTTAAACTAAAGCATTGTTCTCCAACAAAATAGAACTTTATTTGTAATTTTTTTATTACATTTATTTATGTTGCCTGGATGTGGTGGCACACACCTTTAATCCCAGCACTGGAGAGGCAGGGGCAGGCAGATCTCTGTGAGTTCAAGGCCAGCCTGGTTTACATAGTGAGCTCCAGGCCAGTTGGGACTACAGGGAAACCATGTCTCAAAAAGACCAAAAAATAAAAACCATTTATTTTTGTCTGTGTGTGTGTGTGTGTGTGTGTGTGTGTGTGTGTAGGAACATATTCCATGCCACATGCATGGAGGTCAGAGGACAACTTGTGGGAGCCAGTCCTTTCCTTCCACCATATGGGCCCCAGGGATCAAACTCAGGTCATCAGGCTTGGCAGCATATATTTTTACCCACTCAGCCATCTGGGGGAATTCCCCTTTTTTTTTTTTTTAATTTAGAGTGTATGTGTGTGTGTTCATGTACCTATGCCACAACTTGCATGTGGAACTGAAAGGACAACTTGAAGAGTTGATTCTCTCCTTCTACCATGTGGGTCCTGAGAACTGAACTCATGTTGTCAGGCTTGGTGCAAGTGCCTTTACTCCCTGAGCCATATTGCCCCCTCCCCGCCCCCTTTTTTGAGACAGAGTCTGGTGTAAGTCAGGTTGGCCTTGAGCTCACTGTGTAGTTGAGGTTGACTGTGACCCTGATTCTCCTGCTTCTGTTTCCCAAGTTCTGGAGATTACAAGTGTGTACCACCACACTCAGTCTTTGGAGAATAGAATTACCTGTACTATATCAGGTGTAGTGGCTCATACCAGTAATCCCAATACTCAGGAAGCTGAAGCAGGAGAGGAATACCTCAGATTTGAAGCCAGCCTGTGCTACATAGTGAGACCATGTCTCAAAAAGAAAAAAAAAAAAAAAAACAGAACTCCCTCCTTCCATAAAAAAGCCAGGTATGGTGGTGGTGCAACCCTACAATCTCAGCACTCAAGAAGCTGAGACTGCAGAATTGCAAGTTCAAGTTCAGTGCAGGCTATAGAATGAGTTCATAGCTAGCTTGGGCTATATAGCAAGACCCAGTCTCAAAAACCAAAAAGCTTCTGTGATCAAAATGTCCTGAATCTATGCTGCCCAATATATCCACTAGCTACACATGGTAGTTGAGAACTTGAAAATGTAATGAAACAAAAGGACAGAATTTAAATTCATTTTGTCTTTTGAAACAGACTCTTACTACGCAGTCTTGACTTCAGGATGAAAATCATTCTGACTCAGCCTCCTGAATTTTGGTCTTTCAGGTGTGCACTACCATACCCAGCTCAGGATTTTTTTAAATTTCATTTTGAGACTGGATCTCAAGTAGTTCATGCTAGACTTGAATTCATCAGATAGCTGAGGATCCTGCTCCTTTTGCCTCCACCTGCCAAATGCTAGGATTACAGGTGTGCAACACAACAATTGGTAAGAATTTTAAGTTGTTTTTTTTTTCGGTCCTTTTTTGAGACAGGGTCTCCCTGTAGCACAAGCTGGCCTTGAACTTACTTTGTAGACTAGGCTGGTCTTGAACTCACAGAGATCCACCTGCCTCTGCCTCCCAAGTTGCTGGGACTAAAGGTGTGCACCACCACTTCTGGCGAGAATTTTAAGTTTTAATTCATATTCTATAATCACATTTGGCTAGTGGATACTATATTTTTTGAAATACAGTTCTAGAGTCTGGAAGATAATGGACTTGTCTATGGAGCTATGGAAGAACAGGGACATGGTATTAATTGTTCCTGTCTTTGAGCTGAGGATGGTCAACATCAGGGATGGGGCTGGGATACATATCCTCAAACAATCACAGAACACTTCTCTTGCTTCTTTATTCCTGATGCATATTTTCCCCGTCTTTTTCCAAGGTTCTCATTACATTCTGATAGCCCCATTCTTTGAGGGTCTCCCCTGAGTTACTGGGTGCCTCTTAATGAGGACGCCTGGGAGACAGAGCTTCACACTTGTCCCTGCCTAGTACCAATGTTTTCTGGCGGGAATCAGAGATCACATGACCTGTTCTGGTGCTGCCTGGTCCAGGGCAATGGGACCACCGGGTAATCTTGGGAGGCATAGACTTCTGTTGATAGTTCTGGCAGGGTGAAACTGTATCTACAGGGTGACACACCCAGTCTTTGCTGCCTAACCGCCGGCAAGATGGCTGTAGTTCAACTAGTACAGGTACCTCTGAGAAATTCTGTAGGTCAGTGGAGAGCACTCGGGCATTGGGAAGGTAAGCATTTTGATGGTTGGGGACAGAAGTCCAAGGCACATGCTGCACTGCCTCCTCCTTCTGAGTAGCCATCTTACATGCAGAGGACTTCACTGGGGAAGATGCCAGCTTTAGTTTTTGAAGTGGACCCAAGACTTGGGCAGTACCGGTAGCTGTAAGAAGACCTGGGTTCTTTTTGATGCCAGGATCTGGGATAAGGCATGAATCCTTCTGGAAATCAACTTGCTGGGCGAGGTTTGGAGTCTTGGGGAAGCCAGAGCCTTGGGCAAGTTCTGGGCTCTGATGGGGCCCAGAATCTTGATTAATTCCTGGGCATTTGTGAAGGTTAGGGTCTTGGGTATGTTCTGAACTCCTGCAAATGCCAACATTTTGGGTAACATTCAATCTTTTTTGAAATTCTGTGGCATGAGTAAGGGTAGGACTCTTGGCGTTAGACTCTTGGGTAAGATCTGGGACTCTATAGATTTCAGAATCTTGAATAAGGCCTAGATTCTTGCTGTCTCCTGAGTCTTTCATGAGACCTGAGTTCTTATGACAACAAGAGGCTTGGAAAAAGCCTGGGCTCTTATGGAGACCAGATCCCCTGGGAAGCTCTGAGGTCTTGTTGACTTCAGTGTTTTGGCTATGGCACTGGCTCTCCTGTGGTCTAGAGTCTTGGGTAAGGCCTGAACTCCTACAAGCTTCTGGATCTTGTACATTTCCAGTGCTGTTGTTACCTCCAGGATCTTGAGAAGGGGCTGGCCTCTTTTGGTCACAGGTTGGGGAGAGATCTTGATCTTTGTAAACTATGGTGTCTTGGTTTAATTTAACATTCCTATAGATGCCAGAGTCTTGTATAAAGCCCAAACTGCCTTGGTCAGGAGTTTGAGTACTTAGCATGTTCTTGTGAGGGCAAGGTTGGGTAAAACTAAGAATACCAGCATCTTGAATAGCAACTGAACTCCTTAGGGCAGAATCTTGAGTAATGCCTGGATTCTTGTGAAGGCAAGAGTTTTGGGAAGGATTTGGATTCGTGCAGCAGTAAGAATCTTGAGTAAGTCCTGGAAAGCATGGGTTCTTGTGGAGGCCTGGATTTGGGGTAAGGCCCTGGTTCTTGTGGAGACCTGGATTTTGGGTAAGGCCTGGGTTCTTGTGGAAGCCTGGAGCTGGGGTAAGACCTGGGTTCTTGTGGAGGCCTGGATCTTGGGTAAGGCCTGGTTTCTTGTGGAGTCCCGTATCTCGGATAAGGCTTGGGTTCCTGGAAACTCTGGAATCTTTGGCAGGAGATGAAGTCCTTTGATGGTCAAGGTCTTGTGTAAGGTCTTGACTCTTTTGGGGTTGAATCAAGGGTTGAGAAATGGTGGAGAATGGAGAATGGATAAAGAAATGGGAGGGGGAGACAGTCTGAGGAAACTTGGAGGTTGGGAGAAAGGTAGGGGTTTGTAGTAAGTTGAAGGGCTTCTGATGGTTAGATTGAGGAAGAACAAAGGTTCTGGGAGAAACAAGCGGCAGAGAAAGAGTACATGGAGCAGCACTGGTGGACTGTGTATTCTGAGAACTGCTTGGAGAATGTAAGCAAGGTTTAGAAGGTGTAGTATCCTGGGTGTAGATCAGGAACTTGGGGTAAACTGGAGCCTGAGATTCTGTGTTCTTCCTCTCAGAACAGCAGGGATGGAAGCTGCAGTAAGGGAACGTCTTGGGCTGGGAGAATATGTCTTTCACACTATCTGAGATCTTCCATTCCATGTTCCCCAGCTCCAGGTAGCCCAGTATAGATCCTGAAGAAGACTCAGCACTGTCCCCACTATGTTGTTTTGATGTCTGCTCAGAGGTACCAGAATTTCCCAGGCCCTGCCCCTCTTGGGTCCAGGAGGGGTTATTCAAGTCCTTTCTGTAATTCCTACAGCTCTGGGCACTGGTCTTAAGGAAGACCTTCTTCTTTACCTTGTGGGTGTCAGAGATTACGTGGCCAGTAGGGAAGCTAGAACCAAAGGCAGCCAGCGTAGAAGGAATAGGAGGAGACAGGATAGGGATAGGGGCGGTGGTGAGGACTTGGGCAGGGGCTGGAGTAGCAGTCATGGTCATAGACAGTTCTTGGGCAGGGGTTGGGGTACAGACTGGAGCAGGGATAGAAGTGGCTGGAACAAAAGTTGTGTGAGGGGCTGGAGCAGAAGTGGGGCCAGGGGCTTGGGTTTGAGCACAGAAATGAAATAGAGACTGGACTGGGGTTTGGTTTGGGTTTTTGTTGGTTTGGGATGATATTTGCTCAGAGACAACTTGGGAGTGGGTCCAGGTATGGGCTGGGGTTTGGACTGGGTCATGACCTTTAGATTTGGAGGAAGCATAATCAGGAGGCTGGTTTGGAGGCTGAGGTAGGGTATGGACTGAGGTTTGCTCAGGACTGTGAGCCTGAGAGTGGTTGTTCTCAGAGCTACAAGCTGAACCCTGGGCTGGGGTAGGGGCAAGAACCTGGACTTGGATGGGAACTGGGGTGTAGGGCTTGGCTTGAGCCAAGCCATGGGTTTGACTATGGTCTAGGGTCTGGGCTGGGGCATAGTGTGGGGTGGGGGCTTGGCTATGGGATGGGATAGGGGGTAAAGTGGGGGCCAGGGTGGGGGCTTTATCATGGGTTGGGGTAGAGTCAGAGATAAGGTTTGGTGGAGTATGGGTCGAGGTATGCTCAAGCCCCTGTGCCTGGAAGGAAGTGTGCTCTGAGGTATAGGTCTGGGACTTAGTGATGAGGTGCTCATGGGTATGGGCCAGGGTATGGACTGGATTATCATCTGAGGCCTTAGTCTTGGTCTCTTGTGGTAAAGAAGGTGCAACTATATCCAGCTTGTTTATCTTCAGGAACTGGGGAGAAATCTCTGGCTTGGAAAACAAAGGGGCCTGAATCTTCATGGCTGTGGCCTGAGGGGCCTCCCCAGCTCCCATTATCCCCTCCTTCCATAATTCCCATGGAGCCTCTGTGGGAGCTCTGGCATGTCTACATTGGGGTGGCATCCAGCAGCACCTAGAAGCATTCTCATTATTTGTGTCTGGTATCCAAGAGTCAAGGTGGTTAACATGCCCAAGTATGAAGCTGGGGCTACGATTGAAGTGGGAAGAGATTCTTGAGTACAGGTTCCTGGGATCTATGGTGCCTCGTACACACATAGGTCGGCTGTTTAGACCAATGGGTTGCTTGTCTGCAGGGAAAGGAGAATGGGATAGGATGGGGTCCCAAGATACTGGGGTTGCTGGGAATGGGGACTGGGAGAAAAGGGGACAAGCCAATCCCAGACCACCATGCAGAAGCCCACTCACCTTTGGGGAAAAAATGATGGAAAAGAATCCGCAAGGAGTTCTTCAGGTGCCTCCAGAGCTGAGGGAAGCAGAAGAGAGTCCAGAAGAAGTGAGCCCAGAAGTGCAATCTTTGTTTGGCCATATCCCAGCCTCCCTCCCACTTCAGTCCCAGGAGCTCAGGCTGAGCATGATGGAGCATGCCTGTAATCAACAGCACTCAGGAGGCTGAGGCAGAAGGATCTTAAGTTTGAAGTCAGCCTGAACTTCATAGTGAGACTCTGTCTCCAAACAAAAAAACAAAACCCAGAGCACCCTCTACCCTGCTGCCCAGACCATGTCCTGACCAGAATCACCACATTGATCCCCACGTTGAGCAAGATGAAACTGCCCAGAATCAGAAGAATTGAGTCTCCTAAGTCCTGGCATCTCCTGGGATTGGTACCAGAGCATGTTTGGGCTCCATGGTAGATTTGTTCACCCATGTCCTGGGGTTCCAGGACTACCTGGGCCCCATGGCCCCCAGATACTCACTAGGAAACAGACTCCTCTGATGGGGGAGGGGAGGAGGACTGGGTCATAATGGGGCAGGTGATTGAGATCACAATGGGGATGGAGGAAGAGGGTCCAGGATGGAGTTCCTTGGTGACCAGGCCTGAGTAACCTAAGCCTGTAGGCAAGCACTCCTCCCTTTTCTCAGCTGTTCCTTCATGTGCTCTGATTGTCTAGCTGAAACAACTCCTCATGCCAGCGTTCCTATAGTTTTGGTTGAAAATCTGGAATCTTGTACCCCTTGAGAATTCCTAAGACTGGGAAGACCTTGGCCTTAGCTTTGGCTGGAATCTAGAGCCTTGGTCTTCTGCCCTCAAGCCTTTATCTGCCTTTATCTGCCTTTTTCTGGCCAATTTTTCTTTCTTTCTTTCTTTCTTTCTTTCTTTCTTTCTTTCTTTCTTTCTTTCTTCCTTCCTTCCTTCCTTCCTTCTTTCCTTCTTTTCCTTTTCTTTCTCTCTCTCTCTGTCTCTCTCTCTCTCCTTCCTCCCTCTCTCCCTCCCTCCCTCCCTCCCTTTCTTTCTTTCTTTCTGTTTGTTTTGAGACAGCTGGCCTAGAGCTAGGAACTCACCTTGTAGACCAGGCTGACCTTGATCTCATAGAGATCCACCTTTGTGGGTTAAAGGATTAAAGGTATGCACCACCATGCCTGGCTATTTTTTTTTTTAAACTTTTTTTTTTTTTTTTTGGTCTTTTTGAGACAGGGTCTCCCTGTAGCCCCAGCTGTCCTGGAACTCACTATGTGGACCAGGCTGGCCTTGAACGCACAGAGATCCGCCTACCTCTGCCTCCCAAGTGCTGGGATTAAAGGTGTGTGCTACCACACTCGGCTTAAACTTTTTTTTTAATGTGTATTTGTGCACTGCCTGCATGTAGGTGAGTGCACCCATGTCGTGCAATGCCCTTGGAGGTCAGAAGAGGCTGTTGGATCCCCTGGGACTGGAGTCACAGACAGCTGCCATGTTAGCTGCCATGTGGGTGCTGGGATTCGAACCCAGGTCTTCTGCAAGAACAACCAGTGTTCTTAACCGCTGAGCCATCTCTCCAGCCCCCTGGCTCTTTATTTTTAAGATTTATTTTTATATATGCATTTATATGTACATATGTATGTGAATGCCTTTGGAAGCCAGGAGTGTTGGATCCCTTGGAACTGGAGTTACAGGCAGCTGTGAGTTTTCTGATGTGGGTGCTAAGAACCAAACTTGCTGTTCCTCTGAAAGAACAGCAAGTGCTCTTAATTTCTGAGCCACCATTCCAACCCCTGACCTTGGTTTCTTGAGCAAGGCTGAGTCTCTGAACCCCTTTGGAAACAGGAAGAATAGAGACAGGGTAGGTGGTCAGAGAACTGTGGTTTTCAGTCTGCAGCTGTAAGACCATACTGTACTATACAGAATCAGAAAGCGCCTACTGGCATGGCCCTAAGCAAGAGGAGACTGTTTTCTCATTTCAGGAATCGAAGGGCAGAGCCCCAGGCTGACCAAAGGAGGGGTGCTTCCAAACCACAGACCATGACAAGGTATCCTGAACTCTGTTTCTCTTTATTCCTCTTTTTTGTTGCCCTCCTCCACTGCCCACATTCATGCTGGTCAGTTAAGTTTCCCTGTCCGGCTTCTATGCAGAGAGGGCCTGGAGGCTGAGGTGGAAGGTGGTGGTAGTGAGCTGGCTCGCCCTCTGCTTTCTTGCACCTGCCGCTTTAGCTCCAGGCTGTCATACACCTGGTAGTTGGCATTACCACCTGGATTCCGGCTGAGTGGAACAAAGGTTGTTGGAGGTGGGGCGGAATCAACAACCTGGACTTCAGGCAAGGGCTGGGAGGAGTGAGGGAGCAAGCCTGAGCTGGCAGCTGGGGCCTGTTGATATGAAGCCTCACCCAATGCTTTGAGAGAGGTAGTGGTGGTCAGAGGATGCCTAGAGGGTAGAACCTCAGTCCAGTCAGCTGCACGTCTGCGCACCTCATGAGATTCTGGGGAGCTGTAGCCCACGGATTGGGGTGGGCTGTAATTGGGTTGGCTGTGAGTATAGCTAGGGAGGTTCTGTCGGTGGGACTGTGGGGAGTTGTGCTCCCGGTAGCATTGGGCCTCTGTCCTGAGATTCCTGGATACAAAAGCAGGTGATGGCTCTGAGCCCTTCACACGCTGCCACTGATCCCAGGCATCGTATGGCATGTGGCCCCCTGAAGAGAAAGGGCTATACCCCACAGTGACCCAGGAGGGGTTAGGAAGCAGCCTTCGGGGAGGAGATGGTGATGAGGCCCACTGCTCAGCTTCCATATTACCCCAAATCCGGGACTGTGAATAATGGGGACCAAAGGACTTTAGCCTTAGCTCTGACTTGGCTTCTACCCGCTTGGGTAAGCGGCGCAGCTCTGGTGACAGGTAGAGAGAGGGTAATGGGAGGCTGGCCAGGATTCCACCCTGACGACCCCATAGCCCCATATTGGAGGCCAGACCCATAGGCTTATAGAAACCACCCCAGCCCCCATGAGGGTACTTGGGATGAGGACAGGACTGGTCATCCTCCAGAAAGGAATCCCGGTCTTTCATGTCAAAAAAGGGCACCGGCCACAGCTGTGACATCTTGTGGCTTCGAGGCTGTTTTAGAAAGCGTGAGTATCCATGCGAGAATTGTCTGTTCCATGGTCTCTGCTGGTAGCTGTGGTGGCCACATTGGTGGCAGTTGCTGTAGCATCTGTGCCTGGGCCTGTGGCTGCGGCTGCAGCTACACCTACACCGTTTATGGAGATAGTGGTAGGAGGAAGAGGAAGAGCATGTGGGTTGTGCCATCTTCACCTGTACAGGATCCAGGATGCAGTGGATGTGGATGTCCTGGGCCTTGGCTGGGGGACCTTTGGGAGGACATTCTGTAGCCTGGACTTCATCTGTTAGAGGCAAGAATCCATGAAATCAGGACAATTGCCAGAAGAGTTCAGGGTTGAGAGTACTGGGGCCTGACTTTCTAGGGTCATGGTAGTGACTGGTGGTGGGGCCCTATTGCCTAGCTGCCATACTTACTTTTCTGATTCATCCAATAGATCGTCTTGTCTAAGGCATTCTGGAGCCCCTGCCACATCTGGGGGTGGTGGGGAAATGGGAGTGAAGACCAGCTTTCCACCACAATCACCACGCCCAACAACCCCAGCCCACTCTTGCAGGTGAAGCAAGCTGTAACTGGCTTCTCTACTCAACCCTTTTCAACCCTGTGGGTGGTCCACAATCATCACTGACCAAGGTTGCCATGTTGATGCTGATGTTGACAAGAATGATGAGGCCCAGCAGCAGGAATAAGATGTCCTCGGCACCCTGGGGGCTTTCTTGGTATTGATCGCAGCACCCCAGTGTGTCCTGCCATAGCTGGTTTTCCATGGTGGGGGGGTCCTAAGGCCACCTGGGCCACCCCCCCACCAGGCCTGACCCACACTGTACTCATGGCCAGTACCTGGAGATACTTAGTGGCTGAGAGAGGGAGCCAGGTCATAATGAGGCAAGTTAGAGTCACAAAGGAGAGGTGAAGCTCTTTTAGCCAATATACTGATGTTGGGAAACCCTGCTGTTAGGGTTGTAGTTCTCCATGTCTGGATAGCCCTAAGGCGCTCGGCGCCAAATGGAAGGACTCCCCTTTTCAGCAGGGGGCCTCCTGCTCTCTTCCTGGCTTACCTGGAAAGTGCCACCAAGCATGGATGCCTGACCTTATTTGGAACATGACCTTTGGCATAGTTACCTGGAGTAAAAACTACCCCCAGGTTTTTCCTATATGATAATCAGGCATTGCCTGATAGTCGGATGATAGGAGCCCACTGCCACATGTAAATAAAGCATACTATGAGCACCTATCAGCTGAGGCTTTGGCTACTGCCTCCACACTATAATTTCTCTAGTTCTCCCACTGAATAAGCGGAGCTGTTTCACTGAGTCTGGAGCTGTATCACTGCTGTTTCACTGCGCCATGGAACAAGCCTCCCCGCAAGGGCTTTCTTCCATCAGTGCTCACTGGCCGTCCTGACTCCGTTTGCCGCTTAAGCTCCCCCTGCCCTCGTGGACCAGTGGCCAACAACCTGCGAAGAGAGGGAGAGACCCCCGCATACTGACCCCTTTACATGACTGTCTATATCCTTGGCTTCCATTTGATAGAACTTGAGTTCAGTCTATACCTCTGTCTCTGTGCTTAACCCCACACCTGCTTCCTGATCTGAAAGTATGGGAGCTACAATTGTGAGACAACCTTCACAGGGTCAGAATATTCATAAAGGATTTCCTACATTTCATTGGTCTTTTGAGATAGTATGGCATTATATGTGGCCTGTTTGTGTGTCCTATTCCATGCCTACTTTGAGGCCAACATCTAGAGTGATGACAGATCACCTTACAGTACAAATTCTCCTCTATCCTCATTTTCCTGTCATAATCCCTCTAGCACCCAACCCTGCCCAGCCCTTTCTGGCAGGTGTTTGCGGTTCCTGAGCCTAACACTTTTGCTTTAGCATCATACACATTTCCACCCACCAATCTCAACTATGGTCTCCTTCCAAACCAACTGTTCTCCCATTGAGAGTTGAAAAAACTTCAAGTTGAATAAACAGTAACTGCCACCTTAGCTCAGCATGTTGGCAACAGGTTTGCAATCCTAGCACTGGAGAGGTTGAGGCAAGAAGAGCTCTAGTTCTAGGTCAACCTGGGCTGTGATGCCATCTCAATAAAACAACAACAACAACAACAACAACACACACACACCCACACACACACTTGTGCTTGCCAATCACATTTACTTAGCATTGGGAAAAAAATAAACCAACACAAAGTTAAAGCATAAAATAGATGGAATTGTTTACATGATAAAATATGTCATATAAACTGGGTTTATCACTGGAGTTTATGAAAGTAGCACTCTGACTGCAAGTTGTGTTTGTTTGGTTGGTTGGTTGGTTGGCTGGTTTGTTTTGGTCTTTCATGACAAGATAGAATTGGCTCAGCAGTTAAGAGTACATACTGCTCTTTGCAGAGGATCTGAATTCAGTTCTGAGCACCCATGATGGGAAGCTCACTACCATTCTAGCTCCAGAGGATCTGACGTCCTCTTCTGGATTCCACAAGCACCTGCACTCATGCACATAACCCCACACATATACACTAATTAAAAAGTAATAAAAATAAATCGTTTTAAAGAGGGCATGTCTTGCTATGTAGTCTTCACTGACCTAGAACCCACTATGTAGACTAGACTGATCTTGAACTGTGGCAAACCTCCTGCCTCTGCCTCCTGAGTGCTGAGATTATAGGCATGTGGCAACAACACCCTGCTAGCAAGTCATTTTGTTGTTGAGACAGGGTCTCACTTTGTAGTCTTGGCTGGCCTGGAACTCACAGAGATTCACCTGCCTCTGCCTCTGCCTCCCAAGTACTGGGGCTAAAGTCATGCACCATCACACCTAGCCTTCTTGTTTTTGAGACAGGGTTTGAGGTAACCCAAGATGCCCTTGAACTCACTATGTAGCCAAGGATGACCTTGAACTTCTTGATCCTCCTACTTCCACCTGCCAAAAACTCATGTCTTACACCATAAACTACATAGTGGAAATGAAGTTGAAAGGCTAGTATTTCCCACTATCTCCAAACACACAGTACATGTTCAGTATGTCCCTATGGAATATAATTAACTTAAAATGAACAATAACTTCTTTTTGTTTGAGGGTGTTTTTTATTTTGCTGAGACAGGGTCTTGCTATTGGAGCCCTGACTGACCTAGAACTGGGTAGGTAAATGTGGCTGGCCTTGAATTTGCATGAAACCCCTGCCTCAGCCTCCTGAATACTCATGTTGGGATTATAGGCATGTGCTATCAATCAACTTCAATAACTCTAGTTGAATGTAAATGAACAGAGAAATAGGGTGATTCACAGAAAGTATGCACACAATCCAGAAATCTTGTATGGAAGGTGAGGTCCAGTTCCTTCAGCCTGGGCTCACTCATATGGCTCCTTGGTCCCAAGAGTGTGTGTACACATGCATATGAGGACCTCAACCATCTGGTAGCAGGTCAGGGGTTCAATTTCTCTGCTATCATTGGATGGAATAGTCTGAAAATGTCACATGGTAAACTGAGGCAGGAAGGCTGAGCTGACTCATTTGACAGTGGGAATTTATCCACCAGCAGGACCAGGGAGATAAAGTGTCTTAAGGCCATGAACTTGTCCTTGGTATTTATCACCAGAAGCAAGTCATCTGGCCCGAGCTTCAGTCTCTCATTTGTGACATGAAGAGGAGTGAAATCACAGAGGGCTGAGACATTATGGTGAGGCACCTCTTGACAGTGTCTCTATCTCCTGCTCTAAGTCTATACTCGAGGGTTTGTGGGAACTTCAGGTTCTGCTCAACCATTGCTACCAAAGAAATGGAAGGACACCAGAGCATCAGAGGGAACAATGCTTACCCTGGGTTTATAGCCAAACAGGGGCTCCTGAGACCTCTGAGAAGCTAGAACCATGATACTGCAGTCTCTCCTCTAGTGTAGGACTGCTTGGGGATCTGACTAGATTCGGTGACTTTTCTGGGTGCTAAAGAAAACAGGATAGAGGCAGTCAGAAAACTTGGAACCAAGAAAGGCCTGGGAAAGGGCTCAGAACAGGGCCTGTGAAGGCAAGAGGTTGACAAGGGTCCCCAGAACTCTCTAGGTCCTGTTGATAGAGAGATCATTCTCTTAGTAACCAGGAATTCTGGGATCTGTGAGTACCCGTCCCCCAAGACCACCACAACCACCGCCTCTCTTTTTTATTTTTTTTCCTAGTCATCTCCCCTTCAGGGGACGATAGACCCAGTCCTTGCCTGTCCCCTCAGCAGTGCTGGATCCAGAGACCAAGGGGTAACAGTGGGATAAGGCTTCCACCTCCCGGGTCAGTTCCCTAAGCCGCCGTCTCACTTCTCTGGCGTCATATCCACCGGAGGAGCAGCGCCAGGGGATTTCAGGGATATTTGCTGGACCCAGCAAGGGTGGTGGAGCAGCCTGGCACTGTGCTTGCTCACTCTCAGCACCTCTTCCTGTCTCCACCCGATTGTTTTTATGGCTCAAAGCCTCTGGGCTGGGAGGTGGGGGGTTTACAGTGTACACATAGGCCTCTAGGCCGTGCTCAGACCTCATCTCTCTTTTGAGGGGCCTTCCCTCTACCGCTGGCTGAAAAAGAATAGTCTGGGGAGATGGTTCCAGGGCATCCTGAGTCCAGAGGTCCCAGATCTCCTGAAGGGGTTGGAAGCCGTTCCATTCCTGAGGGCCACCCCGGTGGTAGGAACAGATTGCTGGATGCTGATGGGGGCGGTTCTCGTCATCAGTGTCATGGGTCAAAGCTACCGGGCGGTGGGCCTGGTGAGATGGAGAAGATCGATGGCGATAACGATGAGTGGGTGGAGGCATCACAGTCATTTTCACAGGATCCATGGTGCATCGAAGATGGATTTCAGGGTAGGTCTGCTTCCTCAAGGGCTGGGCCTGCTTCCCAGGTGAGGATAATTTAGTGGTTTCTGTGGATTAGGGAGAGGTGAGGCTGGTGGAATCTAGCTTCTACAGAGAAGGGAGGTTGGGCTTTGAAAGAGAAACTGCACCTCTGTGGTATCAGAGGGGAGAACAGTAAGGAGCCAGTTTAAAGCTAGGTGGGATAAAATACCTGGTTTCTGCTCCTCCTATGCCCAACCCCCAGTCATTCTTACCTTTCTCACAAATGATATGGAACATTCGGTGTAAGATGACACGGAGCCGACTCCAGAGCTAGGTATAGGAAGACGTAGTGACCACAGACAGATCCTTGTCACCAGGCCCACCTCCCAGCCACCCCACCAGTGCCCTCCCTCCACCTCATCTTGCCCTGACCAGGGTCACCATATTGATGCCAATGTTAATGCAGATGATGAGACCCAACATCAGTAGGATGGAGTTTCCCATGTCCTGGCAGTTGTTGGTGCTGGGGTTGTGACACGAGGCCCACCCATGTCGTGGCCGCTCAGCCATGGCCATGGTGGTCCCTGGGGCCACCAGGGCCCTTAGGCCCCCAAACCCACTATCCCCAGTATCCACTGGCCTGCCAGTTGGACTCACAGGGTCATGAGAGTGATCGGGTCACAATGATGCTGGGGCTTTCCCTCATAATGTGACAAGTTGCTATTGCAAGTGCTGAGTCCAGAGTTGACCCTCCAGCCTAAACCCAGGACTAGGCAGGGCTCAAACTATATACCTTGCATACTTTTTTTTTTTTTTCCTGGTCTTTTTGAGACGAGGTTTTCCTGTAGCCCCAGCTGGCCTGGAACTCATTATATAGATCAGGCTGGCTTTGAACTCACAGAAATCCGCCTGCCTCTGCTGGGACTAAAGGCATGTGCCATCATGCCCGGCACATACCTCTTTTATAGCCAGTCTTCTGGATGAATCCACTGGCTCCCTCTAACCCATTGGTCCTCATTAATCTCTACGAAAATGACACTGGACTCTGCAGGTTTAGTTTTGTTTGAAATAGGGTCTTATGTGGCCCAGGATGGGCTAACTTGCTATGTCTAACTTGCTATGTATGACCTTGAATTCCCTGATCTTATGAACTCCACCTCACAAGTCTGAAATTACAGGCATATGTCACTCCAACTCAGCTTTTTTTTTGGAGGGGGGAATCTTTTTGAGACAGGGTCTCCCTGTAGCCCCAGCAGGCCTGGATTCACTATGGAGACCAGGCTGGCCTCAAACTCAGATCCACCTGCCTCTGCCTCCGGAGTGCTGGGATTAAAGGCGTGCGCCACCACGCCCCGCGCCCAACTCAGCTTTTTTAAAGATCAAGTCTTACATGTATCCCAGGCTGGTCTTGTACTCAAGATCCTGCCTCAGCCCCGAGTGCTATGATTACAAGTGTTTGCAGCTATTTGGCCCCAGGTCTTGACCTTAACTTTCCAATCCCATTATCATGGCAACTTTACCCCAGTCATTTTCCCTTCCTCAGGTCTCAAGAGTTATTTTCCTGAAAAGAAGGGCCAAGTATCCCTACCCACAACCTTCTAGTATAACAGCAGACACAACCGTTAAACTTTTATATTTACAATATTCTCTTCATCTTTTGCCAGGTTTAAAAATGTGTACAGAGCCGCAAAGGGTTGGGGTAGAGACATGGGATTGTTTTGGAAAGGGGCTGGGCATTGGAGTCCGTGGCTGTATCATGGGGTCCCCCAGCCCCCCTCTCATGCCCCAGCTCAGTGGGTATCTGCTTACAGGGCTCAGGGCCCAGGTCAATAGCATTTGGAGGGCATGGCTGTTCCAAGAATTGCTAGACCAGGCAGGGGAAAGGGCCAGAAAAGAACTAAGTTTCCATAGGTGGAGGTGGGAGAAAGGACAGGGGACTCAAGACCAGGGATTCTGGATCTGGGTGTCAGTGGAAGACAGCACCCCACCCCTATACAAGTTTGGCACTAACATCCCACAGAAAGCCACACAACACATGAGAATTCATTCACACTTCTGCTGGTGTCCCTTAAAACCCTTACCGACATTGCTCTTTTCCCCAGAGGTCCAAATCCAAGGACCTCTAGGCAATTGCCTCACACATTTCCTTTCAAATTCTTCCTGCTGGTGTCTACCCAAGCCCTGTCCCCCATGGCCCCCTCCATCTGCTCCTCAGTGCAGCTGACCTCATTCTCTCCCCAACCTGTCCATGAAACCTTTTCCCCTGATTCCTCCCCTCCCCCCTCCACTGTTCCTTTTCCTTCAGCCCAGCCAGTCAGGGAGGGGAGGCAGGTCAAAGAAGGTGAAGAGAGAAGTCTGGTCTGACCCTGAGATGGGGGCAGCTTCAAAGGAGCCAGTGATGGAGAATGAGGAACCACGGCAGGTAGAGGGGTGACACAGGGACAAGACACAAGTGGGAGCCCCCTTAGCTGCCACCTGCCCATGGCATCTCCCCTCCCTGGACTAGGGGATCCTTGGCACGTTTTGAGTCTCTTTCCCCCACCCCCAATCCACCTACCCAGTTTGGCACAGATGAGCAATGATCTTGAGGACTGAAGGAAAGGCTGTCCTCAGGCCCCATGAGGGCTTTGGTCAAACATGCATGGCCTGTGTGTGTGGCATATGCCATGTCCCCACATCCTCCCTTCTCAGCAACTTCCTCAGAGTTTGGCTTCTCCCTTGGATTCTGTCAATCTGAAATCTGTTCCCACCTGCTATGTGAGGAAGAACTGAATGCTGGGCCTGAGGTGTGGAGGATGCAGGGAGGCACTGGGGAGAGCAGGACCTCTCTGCCTGGAAAACACACATCCACATGCAAGAACATGTTTCCATTCAATGAAATGTGTCCTGGACCATGGGAAAGTTTCCAGGCAGCACCGGGATGCATAGATCTCCTCCCTTCCCTCTGGAAGAAAATCCATGTCTGTTGTCTATGGAAGGCAAGGGCCTCCCAGGAGAATGTGCTTCACCTGACTTATGCCATCGGGGACAAACATGCTTTTTAGGGGTGGAGGGGGGAGCAGGGTCAGGGGGACCTGTGATTCCTTGCTGCTCCCCAGGTACCACCCTGTATTGTCTGGTGGCCAAGGGTCACTGTATGTGAACACATCACTTCCAGGGTCTCCAGGGAATGGGACAGACAGGAGAAGGCAAAGGCATGAGGGAACAAGATTCTGGGGTACAAATCCCCACAGAAATTCTTTGAGGAGGCCAACATGTGTCCAGGGCGGCAAAAAAACCTCACCCTGCACATGGGAAAACACCCCCTCATGAAGAAAGCACGCCTCCACATGGGAAAAAGACTTCCACATTTCCACACACCGAAGACTGGTGTCCCAATGGAGGGCAAAAAATACCCTCCAGGTGTTCAAAGGCCCAGGTCCAGAGAAAATAGGCCTCTCAGCATGGGAAAAACTCACATCCCAGTGAGGACTCCCATGTCCACCTTAACGCTGCTCCACAACGTGAGACAAATCCACAGGAGAAAAACCCGGTGCCAAGTCCTCCTCCCTGCCTTTGGAGTGGCCTGGGCTGGGGAGGGTTGGGGAGGTGAACCTCCCCAAGCTGCCCCCTATACCCTAGTGGTGGAATGGGGATGGGGTAGCGTGTTGTTGTGGCTGGTAGCAGTAGGAGGAGGTGGTGGGAAGGGCCCAAAGGGATGGAGGGAAGGAGGTGGGGGTGGGGGTGGGGGCCCCAGGCCACTGGGCAGCAGGGTCAGGGCCCCAGGGGCCAAGAGAGGCACATCGTCCGGTGCCCGGCGCAAAGCCAGGGTATAATCGGGTGGACAGGCAGGGCGCAGGGCCTCAGCAGGGTCTGCCCCAACACCACCACCCCGCTTCAGCTGCAGTGACACCAGCTCCTCCTCTGGGGGCAGCTCCCGGCCAGCAGTAGGGAGCAAGGGGCCCCCACCAGGCACACCTGAGCCTGAACCTCCTGGTGGGCTAAGCCTCCTGCAACGCAGCTCCTGCCGCCGGTCTCTCTTGTAGTAGAGGGCGGCAAAGGCAAGGATGTTGAGGAAGAGGAGAGAGGCACCCACTGCCACAGTGACACTTAACTCCGTGGAGTAGTCCCTCGAGTCACCAGGGAAGCGGTCATAGGCCCTTGGGCCTGGCTCAGGATCAGGCTCAGGTGGCAGGGTGGCAGGTGGGGGAGGGCGGCGAGTGCCAGAAGTGCCAGAGCCTGGTGGGCGAGGTGGCCAGCGTGTGGCATAGGGAGGCAGGCGAGTGGTGGTGGTGAAGAGCTCGGTGTGCAGGTTGTGCAGGTGAGGCACCAGCTCCAGCCAGAAGGCCACCTTGTTGGCACGGTAGTTGTCACGCACCCGTGGTTTCAAGCCTATGTGTAGGTACTGTTTCTCCTTACTGTTGAACTTGCTCCACACCACCTCCTCAAAGCGGTTGGGCTTGGTGTGGATGAACTTGGTGTCCTGTGGCACAGGCTGGTTGGGGTCACTGTGGGCATAGGAGGGCAAGGAAAGAAGTGAGGGTGAGCTCCAGAGGAGGACAGGGCAGCAGAGGGGAGGGAGAAGACAGAAATGTAGAAACACCAGGAAGCAGCTAGAAAGCCCAAGAAGGGTGATGTGGTGGCACATGCCTATAATCCCAGGGCTTTAGGAGACAGAAGTCAAGGATCAGCCTAGGCTAAATAGACCCTGCCTAATTAATTAATTAATAATAATAATAATGAAGAAACAGGTCCAGATAGACCAGGAGACACTGCAGAGACAGCCAGAGATGAGGTCAGACAGAGATATGCAATGACAGAAGTTGAGACTGAGAAAGAGATATGGAGACAGAGACACATGAGAGACAGCCAGGGTCAAGGAGGCAGCCTTGGTGAGAGAGACAGCTAGGAAACAGAGACCAAAGAGGGCAGAGAGAAGGGGAAAGAAGTCAGTGGACTTCGGGAGGGTGATAGAGACACAGAGAAAGATACTTAGATGCAGACCACCAGTCAGGGGGCAAGGGAGAGCTGGGAGGACAAGAAAGACAAATACCATGCCAAAGCTACCTAGAGAACCCACCCCCAGAAAAGACAGGGACCTCTCTAGCACCACTGAATCTCTAACCCTCAGTGCCTGGTACAAAGAAGGTGTTTAGCAGTTGGTCTCACAAAAGCAGGGGAAAGCAAGAGTCAGTGTCTTCCTGGAGGAATGACAGCTATGTGAAAGAAGATGGGAGAGGGAACCAGCCGAGGATGGTGAGAGTACCTCGATCTGCAGGGGTGCCCCACCCAGCCCCACTAGCCCCTCTGGCCCTCACCCAGTCTTGGCGAAGTTGGTCCAGTAGGTCATGACTACAGCGCTGAGCATGACATCATTCTTGGAGAAGTTGCAGGGGAAGAGGTCAGTTGCCCCCACCATGGGTACACCGAAGACATAAGGCAACTCGTCCCCATGTGCTGCATCTGCCCACTCTGGCCGGCCCTCAGCCTGGCAGTGGTGGTAGAAGGTGTAAAAGTAGACAGGTGACTGGTAGTCGGCATGCAGCTTGGCGGTGGCCACAGCTGGGGCTACCCACTGATGGTCAGTAAACAGTGCCAGCAGGGTCTTACGCCTCATCTCGCCATTGTCCCGATCAGCCCAGTCTGTATACATGAACTTAATGGTCTCTCGCAGCACATCCTTGCCTTCTGGATACCCATACAAGTTGTCCACAAAGTTGGAGACAGTGAAGTCGAAGGCGCTGGCAGACACACCATCCTCACTCTCTGCAGAGTCCTCCACGAACTTGAGGCCCTCTCCCTGGTTGACACCGATGAGCATATCATAGTTGAGGAATTCTCCCTGCTGCATGAGGATCTCAGGGTCATCAGGGACTACGTCGCCATCCACTACAGGCCCAAAGGCAATGTGGTAGCTGGGGAGAAGGGGGCAAGGTCTTACCACCTGGTTGCCGGCATCCTTTGAGCCCATGGCCTGCTAAGCCCACACACAGATGCCTCCCTTTGCCTAGTAGACCCTTCTCCATGACTTGAAGACCTCCTAAAGTCCTTCAGGGCATGTGACCTCTCTAGACATCCCCCTGAAGCACATTTTGTGGAACCCTGTGCTCATTTACTCTATATGATCACCCCCACTGAAGGGAGACTGCTAAGAGATGGCCAATACAGGGGCCTGAGGCCCACCTCTCCTTGCCCAGTAGAATGCCCCCAGGTACCTCTCACCTCAACCTCCTTGGAACCAGCAAGGAGAGTGAAGTCCTGGACCCAGCCCTCTCTCACCCCCATACCGGGCAGGCTGCACGTCCTGGTCCACCAGTTCCCGGGAAGGCTTCCGGCGCAGACATTCCACAGCTTCAGTGCTGTCCTCCCGGTCACAGCCCACTTTGGCTGCCAACAGCCGCGTGTACTTGAGCGGCTGGTAGTTGACAGACCAGCTGGAAATGGCGGTACCACTCTGAGCAATGGCCTTCTGGAACAGCCCTGGTGGGACAGGAAGACCTCAGGCTAGGCTGTATCAGCCAAAAGGAGAGGTTCCTACCCCTTGGTAGAGTCCAGGCTGTGGGAAGGGTAGGCAGGTGAGGAGGCTGCTGGTACCTTCTGAATGGTGAGAGAGGATCAGCAAGTTGACACAGGAGGCCCCTGCCCCAGACCCAAAGATGGTGATGCGCTCAGGGTCCCCTCCAAAGTGCGCAATGTTTTCACTAAGCCAGCGCAGGGCTTGGATCTGGTCTAGGAGCCCATAGTTGCCTTTTGCAGCCTGATCACCAGTGCTGAGAAAACCTGGGGGAAGAAAAAGGGGGCTCCCTGGAGGTGCCACAGCATCCTTGCCCCCTTTTGGTGGGGACCTTAGCGCAGTCTAAAAGCTATTCTGCTGTACTTAGAAAGACCCTGCCCACCAGGCCTGCCTCCCAGACTTTGTCCCCCAAGAGTTGGCTGCCCACCCTCACCGAGCACCCCAAGACGATAGTTGAGCGTGGCTACGATGACATTGCCATAGGCAGCCAGGACTGAGCCGTCGAACATGTTCCCGGTGCCCTCCATGTAGGAGCCGCCATGTAGAAACAGCATCACAGGCTTCTTCCCAGAGTCCCGAATATCTGCGTGGGGAGGGGGTGGCAAGTGGGCCAGGAGATTGGGGACAAGGACACAGTCAGACCAGAGGCAGCACTGCAGAGCTCCCAGGCTTGCTGAGGACCAGCCTGGAGCTCAGGGGACTTGTCACTACCATCCCTGGGGCGGGGGCAAGACCGGATTCCCCTCCCTCCCTCCCCAGCTAGCCCTAGAGGAAGGTCCCTCCTCATCATTGGCCAGCATGACTCTAAGCACTTCACCAAATGCTGAGCAGACTTTCCAAGAAGCCCAACAGAGGCCAAGGGTAGGAGGTGGCCCTCCTCAGGGCATCTGCTGGAGACAGGGACCCCTCCACACACACAGCAAATCTCCTTCCTGCTCCTGGGATGAGTGCACTAAGGCTGAAACTAGGACTGGAGGTGTTGGGAGGGTCCTGGCATTTCCTCAGACTCAGACTTGGGCCTCAGCTCCACATGGCACCCTGGTCTGTGGGTGAGGGGTGTCAGGCCCTAGGGTCCCTGGGGGCTTGGTCTCCTCCCCGCCCTAATTCCTTTCTAGGTCACCTTCCCAGTTACTATGGCAACCCCCAGCCTAATTACTGTGGCAGGAGGAGGCAGGGTGGGAAAGAGCCTGCCTAATGAAGTCAGGGTAAAGCTCTGAGTCCTGGACCCCTACGAACTGGTCTGAGCTCTGGGTCCTGCACTGGAGCCCTCTTTCCACATTCCAATAGAATCCTTTAGATGGCTGCCACATGTCCCATGAGGCTCTAGGCTGGACTGAGGGGTGACAATTCCCCAAGAGGGTGGAAGTCGAAGAAGGCCTGCCAGGGCCCTCAGGGCTATAGTCTGCTTACTTGCTGCTACCCCATGATTTCACAATTCCAAGGTTGAGGTCAGCTTCTACCCTCTTTGAACACTGTGATGCTCAGAGCTCTTCTCTAACATCTGCCACAGCAGCTAGGCCTGGGCCCCCACAGCTGGTACCCCATTAACTGGGCCACAGCCCTTGGCCTGCTCTGGGAAACTTTCTTCTGTCAGAAGGTAAGCCTGTAGGTCACTTGAACTTGCCCCTCCCCCCTCCCAGCTGGCTTCCTGCCTCATGTAGCCAAGGTCTTGTCTGAGCCTCCAGATATCTGTGGTTGGAGTTCTTTCTTCTATGGCTCTGACAGGCAACACCTTCTCTATGCTCTCCCAACTCCTGTTATTACTTTCATTCCTAACTTTCCAGAAGTTTCTGGCTAGAATGTCCTTCCTTCCAAGGTCCTGTTCTAAATGTCTCCTTTCTTTCCCACCTTCCCCCATCCCTCTCCCAGTGTGTGTGGGGAAGGGCATTAGAAAGGGGAGGAGCAGCAAGAGGGGCTGGGGCAACAAGAATTCAAAACCAACAACAAAAACCAGGATCAAGAAAGAAGAAAGAAAGAAAAAAACAACAACCAAAAAGCAAGAAGCTCTTGGGGCAGATTCAACAAGAAAAGAAAAAACAAAAAGCTCCATTTGGGAAAAAAAGAAAACAAGAAAAAAATTCTTTGCACTTCAAAATTTTGTGGTAAAACTTCAAGATATTGGGCCCTGTTTTTAAAATTTTCCAAATTCTTTGATTTGCTTCAAATGTTTGCATTTTCTGTCCCTGACAGGCTTTTGTTGGAAACTGTAGCAGGTTTCTGGTGTTTTGGTTATGTCATTACTTTGTTAATTTTTTTCCAAATATTATTTTGCTTCAAATTAAAACTTTTCATTTTCCAAATGATACATTTCACACATTTCAAAACAGTCTGAATTTCTTTCAAACTCTCAACATTTTATTCATTTTTTTTTCTAGCATTCCAATTTTCTTTTTTCCACCTTATTTTCACCATGGTTAGCTTTTCTTGTAGGTTTTCTAATGGGTCCAACATTGTTCAAATTTTATTTGAAGTTTTCATAATTCTTTTTTCCAATTATTAAAAATTTTTCTTTTCTTTTTCATTTTTTTAGTTGGGAGAACGACTGAGGGCCTTGAGAGCTGTGGGGACATTTAGTTAGGGGCAGGGCCATGAACGTCCTCATAAGCAACCACATGCAGCAGCGGGATTTTTAAATCTACCTGTGTCTGGCGGATTGAGCGTCGCCTCGTCACGTTTTTTTGTGAGCGGACCTAAGACCGGGAACACAAAACAGAGAAAAAAGGACAATTTTGTGGGGAAAGATGGGGGTCAGGGGAGGCGGTAGATGGGGAGGGGAGGAGAGAAAGCAGAAAAGGGGAGGGTGGGGAGAGGCAGAAAAAATAAGCCAAAAAAAGCAAAATTTGTTTGCAAGAAAAAGAAACCAAGAAAAGAGAAAAACGTTTCTATAACCCAATTGTCCCCTCCCCAGAAAAAGTCATGCCCCAAAGAAAAGGTGGGTTTTGGGGGGGGGTGCTTGAGTGGGCTGAGGCCTGTCTTAAGACATATTGACTTAACTGGAAAGGATTTGGCTTGTTGGTGTATTTGCTATTTGCTGGAAATGAAATCGTGTTAGGGGGATGGGGAGGAGGGGAAGACTAGGGACACCAAGGCTGGCTTGCCACCCAGGCCACCTTTCAGGCAGACTCCTTTCAGGACCAGCCAAGCATTGCAGGCGGCCCACCCCAGGCTGTAGAGAGAAGAGGCAGTGCAGAAAGGATTCTGCTTCCCTCTGGATTGCTCTGGAGGGGAGAAGGCAAGATGGGTTTGGGGCAGACCACCCTTTAACTCATTGTTTCCAGAAGCCCTCTGCTCCCAACTGAAAGGCTAGGATAGGTCAGCTAGGGCTGCCCATCTGCCCACCTGCCCAGCCTCACCCATCAGCATTTCTCTTCCATCCACACTCACAGGCTTGGCTTCCCATCCCATTTCCCCAATGTGGGCAAAGCAGGGAAAGGGGTCATCAGGTCTTGCCCTCCACTCCAACGCATCCCTCCAGATTCCCACCAACCTCATCCCTTGCCCAGGCCTCCTCTCCGCACCCCCCCCCCCCAAATTGTGACTTGCCCATAGGATCACCAGTCCCACCCTAAGTCCACTGCTAAAGGCCCTCCTCCCCTCTTCGGGTGTTCAGTCTGCAAACAGCATACAAAAAACAGTGCCCTGGGCCAGTCTGACACATAAACTAGGTGGTGTGCTGGGAGACACAAAGTGTTCCCAGCATCAGAGAAAGCTCCACAGAGGGCCTAGAAATTGCTGTCAGGCTTCTTTTAGATTTGGGGATTAGTCAGGGGAGAGCTAAAACTGAGGAGTCTCAGAATTCCCTAGACTGACAGGATTTTCCTTATAGTTTAGGGAGGGCTGGATCAACAAGCTAGGCCCAGGCATGAGCCACCATGCTCAAGACTTTTTCTAACTAATAAAGATGACCTCAGGGGGACCACTTGGGAACAGGGCCTCTTCTTTGTGAGAGGATGGGGAAGGGGATGAAGTCTGCAGGGTATGCATGATTGGGCAACTATAAAATGTGTGTGTGTGTGGGGGCAACCACTTCTTCCCAGAGCAGGTGTGAAGATTTAGTGAGATCACCTGAATGTGTCAGGCCCCAGTGAGGTCTGTAATATGTAATGGTTAAAAATACAGGTGTGGGTATGAGTGGTATGGGGGCAGAGGCAGGGGACAATTTGTGTGGAGGGGCTGGGGTGGACAGTCCAGTGGTGGGAAGTGTTAGATGTTTCACATAAGGGTGATAAGAAAGCTCCCATGAGGGAGACATGGGGTAGACAGCATATGTCAAAGTGTGGGGTTTGCTGGGCATTGTGGCTCATGCCTGTAAACCCAACATTCAGGAGGCTGAAGCAGAAGACTGCCCAAAGTTCAAGGTTAGCTTAGGCTTCATAGTGAATGCTAGGCCAGCCTGGGATACAGAATGTGTCCCTGTCTCAAAAAAACATACACACACACACACACACACACACACACACACAAGCATACACAGTGTGGGGTAAAAGAGTTGATGAGTATGTAGGGCATCTATGTGGAGGTACTGGGGTGAGGGACTCAGGTAGGTGAAAGGATACTAGGATAGGTGGTCCACGAGAGGGTAATGAAATCTTGTGGGTTAGTTGTTAGAAGTCATGATTTTACATGGGGAGAGGTTGTTAGAAAGCTAGTGTTCAAGACTGTAATGAAGGGCATCAGGTGGTCCATATGGGTGGTACTAGGATGGATGAGGGCAGGAATGAGTCGTTTTGTGATTGGTATAAGAGGAACCTTGGTGCAGGGTATCAAGTGTTGAATGATAGACCAGTGAAGAGGGTGATCTCCAGGTCTTGGGGTAAACACCTTGTAAGAAGTTCTGAGGATGCCAAGGACTATGGTGTGAGTAGCCTATTGAAACCAGAAGTCCATGTGCAGGATTATAAGGGTATAAGGTGCATATGTGGGCATTACTAGGGCATATAATCTGTATTCAGAGGTACTGGCAAGTTGGAGCCCCTGTGAGTAATGGGATATACCATTTCAGGGAAGTGTTGGGTATGTGTATTCAGTGAAGGTGTTGGGAATTGTGACTTGGAGGGTACTGGAGCACGTAGTCAGTTTGAGTAATTGAGACTGTCAATTGTAGGACTTGAGTACAAATTATGGAGATATGGGGGTACATTAGAGGCTTGTGGATATCAGGCCTATATGTAAAGTTACTAGAAACAGGGACGAGGTGGCATGCAGCAGAGGTGGCCCTGTGGAGGTGTTGGAATAGGAGTGCTAAAAGATTCTATGTCAGAAGGGTAATTCAATGTGGAGATTGTATGTGGGGGCTGTTTCTGACAGTGGCTTTTGGGGTTGGCTGAAATTTGTTGTGGACAGTTGGAAGGGGTTCTAAGGGCTGGCGAGTGGGGAGCTACTTGGAGGCACATGCTGGGGTTACAGAGCCGACTTATACTGAACAGGAGTTCATTAACAAGAACAGCAGCTCAGCCCCAAGGAGAATGTTCTGATGGGAATGAGTAGGCTATGCTGTGAGTGGAGAGACCTCTCTGTCAAGAACCTTCCCTGATCCCTCAGGGATGCGTAAGGATTTCTGTAGAGGAGACAGAAATCACCCATAAGAAAAAGCCTTGAGTACTACTGACAAGGGCACTCAGTTCAGGTAAGGGGCTGATAGGTGCCACCAGGGCAGCCTGGCCTGAGGATAGGGAATCTAAATGGTATGGCTGGAACTAAAGTGTGCATGTAGCTAAAGTGGGGAGGCAGGAGGTGGGACAAGGCTGGAGTGACTGTGAACAGCAGCCAACCAACACTGAGACTGTGTGCCTCTTAGTGGAGGGGATGGGTGAGCCTAGCCTAATGCCAGCTACCCTTACTGTGGCCTTCTAGGGCACAAAGTTTCTGCTGTGGCCAAGGCTATCTGTGGGATGCTCCTGAGACTGATGAGAGGCAGGCACCCTTACCTCGGAGGATGCGCAGAGGCTGCAGGGACACACTGCCCCTCGCTGCCCCCATCACAGCCCAGCTCGAGGGCAGGAGCTGGTCCAGTGCCAGAGGGTCTGCGTGTGCGTTTGTGGGCTGTGTCCACGGGGTGCCCGGCCTTGTGCCCGCGCCCTTACCGTCCTCAGTGGGCACGTAGAGGTTGAGGTACAGGCAGTCCTCGCTCTGGTTCTGCACGTAGGTGGCGGCCGCCTCCAAGTTGTCGGTGAACCACACAGGCAGCATGATGGCCGGCAGGGCCCCGTGCAGGTTCTGCGGGCAGGCGGGCGGCAGGGTGGTGGCGTTGCGCACGCCGGGCCACGAGGCCGGTGCCTCAGGCGGCTGGAAGCGGCGGGCGCCCAAGGGCGGCGTGGCGTAGGGCACGCCCAAGAACTGCACGACCGGGCCCAGGATCTCGTTGTTGAGCTCGCGCCGCACACCGCGCACTCGCCCGTAGGCTGTGTTCACCACCGGGAAGCGCTCCTCCCCGAGGCTGCCGAGGCCCAAGCCTGGGCCGCCCGGGGCGCCGCCGCCGGGACCCCCTCCTCCCCGTTGAGCCCCAGCCAGCCCCACCAGACACAACGCCAGGAGCCACATGCTGATCGGGGGACCCCCCCTCCCTCCCCTTACCCCCCCCCTCGGAGAGAGAGAGAAGGGGGGGAGAGGGAGGGAGGCCCCCCTCGCCCCAGGAGGGAGGAGGGGGCGGGGGAAAGGAAGGAGGAGTGGGGCGGGTAGGGACCTGGGTTAGAAGGGACAGAAGAGGAGTCTGTTCCTCTCCATGGAGGGGGTAAGGGGTGGGGAAGGGGAAGGAGGCCAAAGAAGGTGCAGGCAGGCCCGACCTGCAGGAGGAAGGGGGAAGGAGGGAGGACAGGAACGGGGTGTACAAGATACAGACATACAGACAGAAAAATACAGAGGAGATATGGAAGAAGGGAAGGGAAATTGGATGGGGCAGACAGGAAGGAGTGGGGAGACAGAAGAGACAAGTGGTTAGTGGCGTGAATTTCAGACCAAGTTGTCCCCTTCTCCCACCCAACAGGCAACCTGACACCTACCCCCCTTCCCCAAGCTGCCCTCCTCCCCTCAGTAGAGACCAGGACTGGAGATGAGGTCAGATATGGTAAATGTCCAGAATAGGATTGGAAGAGGGTCTGCTTCCCCAAACCCCCGTGTGCCACTTTTCAGCCTCTTTATCCCTCCCAAGCAGGCTCTCCCTAGGGACTCTGGAGTCCCAGCCCTCCACCTCCCTGGAAGGGAATGAGACCGACAGACAAGGAAGAGAAAATAAAAATACCAAGTCATTAGTTAGCAGGAAGTGGCGGGTTTGTTTACACGTGTTAATTACTCCTGAGCTGTAATTTCATGGCACTGAACCCCCACCCCAGGCCAGACTCTGGGCCTTCTTAGGACTATACAAACCCTAGCACCTACTTCTCCCCTTCAGCATACCATTTCCTAAAGATTTGTGCCAGCCAGGAACCCCTGTCTGCCCAGGCCCTTCTATTTCTTCCCTCAGAAGTTGGGGTGCCTACAGTCAGGTGTTGAGTGAGGAGGGTATGCTGGAGGGGCAAATCGGAGGACAGATAACTGATCCTGCAGCCGGTTGCTGGGAGACAGGATGCTGCCCCGCAATGTTACCTCGGCAACGGGCTGCAGCTTTAACCCTGGAAGGGGGGTGTCTAGAGGAAGAGGGGAAGGGGCTGGCTTGGTTGTAGGGTCCATTCAGGGCACAACAAGGAGGACAGAGGCATGAGTCAGAATGCTAGTTCCTCCCAAGCTTAGTAGAGAGGGAGAAGTATGTATGTTCAGGGAAAGGGTAGTCTGGGGAAATGGAGAACCCTAAAATCTATGTCTCTCCACCCTCCTCCCCACCTTGCTAAGCCATTCAAAGCCTAACCCTACTGACATGGCTCTGGCTGGGGAGAAGCTGTGCTGAGATGAGCTTCTCAAATAAGCCTATTGACTTCCCTCCCATAGTCTTGAACAGCCTTGGACCCCAAACACCTCTTCTTTGCATAGGATTTTGACCCATGTCCTGGGGGCAAACCTTAGGTTTCCTCTCATCCTATCTCTTCCATTAACCCTCCCTCCTTTCCTTGTGACAGCCCCCAATGTTGGTACTTAGATGTCTGGGTGCTCAGACAACATGGGCAGAAAAGGAAAAGAGACAGAAGGGGCAGTCACCCAAGTTATTTCAGCAAGCCCCCCCCCCCCCCCC
>NW_008357929.1:8665733-8694106 GCF_000622305.1 Nannospalax galili
CCCCCCCAGTCTCTAGAGCTGTTTGCTGACGCGGGTTTTTCAGAGCCAGGCGCCAGCCCGCGGGTGGCTCTCTGCAGGTGTCAATTTATTCCAGAGATGAGGACACAGGAGTCCTCACCACTCACACCCAGTCATGCCCTCCCTTTCTTCAGGTCCTTTTAAGCTTCTGTTCTCCCATCATCATCTTCAGAAGGGGGCTTGGAGTTGACTCCCCAGTATCTCCTCTTCCTATACCAGGCTGGGCTCAGCCACCATGGCCTTGCTACCCCCTCTCCCTTCTCCTAACAGGGCCTGCCTCTTTTCACCCCTTTCCCTTAAGATACTTTGGGCCCTTTGCCTCCTCCCCTCCTACCAGCTTCTCTCCCTTCTTTCCCTCCCACAGGAGCCCTCCCCCATCTTTCTCCTCTGTACAGAGCTCTCTTCCGAGCATCTTTCCTGGCCTCTGCCAGCTTGTTCCAGCTCTTGCCTTCAGTCTCTCACCCCTTGCTCTTTTTTCATTTCTGTCTCCTTGGTGTTTCTCATCTTTCTCTCCTCCAAATACCTTCTCTGATTTCTGATTTTCTCCCTCAAGTGAGCTCTCTCTCTCTCTCTCTCCCTCTCTCTCTCTCTCTCTCTCTCACACACACCCACACACACACACACACACATACACACACACAGATGTTCACATGCACAAATATTCAAACCATATGTCATAGACAGCACAAACATACATACACACAAGTATATGTTCACATACACACTCAAACCACATATTCACATGCCATAGACCACACCACACACACACACACATACACACATACATACACACATACATACATGCTCATGCAGAGACATACCGACATAGACATTCACACACCTCAAGCTCTTTCTTTCCTTTATTATTTTTTCTTGATTTGGGGATTAAAGCAGAGAAAAGTTCCAATGTCCCTCATGACTTGGTCTTGGAAGTCACTCTTCATATTTTAGGGAGTATCTTACTGACTTCACAAGCAGTACAGTTCAAAGTGGGAGATTACATAAGTGCATGGATAGCTGAAGATTAAAATCACTGGGGATCACTTCAGAGACTAGATACCATACACTCAAAGGAGATTCTGCTTGCAATTCTAATTAGAAATGTGTTTAGTTGACTAGAACCCCCACATACCTTCCCTTTCTGGTGAGGACTGAGCATCGTCCAATGTTAGTGTTTATAAAGATATATCCTGTAATTCCTCACAGAAAATCTAGATGATCTGTGGTGATTTGAATGAGAAATGTCCCCCATAGGCTCCTCTCTCTCTCTCTCCCTCCTTCCCTCCTGTCTTTCCCTATTTCTCCCCCATTTTCTTCATCTCTGTCTGCCACATCTAGCTTCCCCTTCTTCTCCCCATCCTTCTGCCTTGCTCTTCCATTCCAGCCCAGGCCTGACTCCCCCAGCTAGGAAGAGTTGAGGGACAGGGGCTCAGGCCGCAGGCCCCCCCACTTCCCGCAGTGGGGAAAATGGTTTGGCCGGGAAGGGAAGGAGGGGGAGGGGGAGATGGGTTTTCTTCATCTCTGTCTGCCACATCTAGCTTCCCCTTCTTCTCCCCATCCTTCTGCCTTGCTCTTCCATTCCAGCCCAGGCCTGACTCCCCCAGCTAGGAAGAGTTGAGGGACAGGGGCTCAGGCCGCAGGCCCCCCCACTTCCCGCAGTGGGGAAAATGGTTTGGCCGGGAAGGGAAGGAGGGGGAGGGGGAGATGGGAACACACGGGGTCTGTGGGCCCATTCAAAGGATCATTCATGGGCTGAAGAGAGGCAGAGACAAAGAGACCAAGACGCAGAGACACGGCGAGAGCATCCCTAGGCGGAGACACGCAGACAGAGCAGGCTGGGGGAAACCAGGCGCAGGGTGGGATACCGGGAGGAGGAAGACCCCTAGCGGACCGCCGCGTAGCCCTCTCCACCCAGTCTGGCTTAGCTCCTACCTGGCTCAGCCCTGGGGCCGTGGTGCCTCCATCCAGGGCTCCGAGTGGGGGGCGGACGGGCTTCAGAATGGGGGCGGCGGCCTCTGAGCCCCCGCGGCCCCGCAGGCCCAGCCCCCGCTTGCAGCGCCTCACCCGGCGGGGGAGGGGGATCGCCCCAGCCCCGGGGGGCGGGGCCGGGATCCAGTCGATCCCCGGGAAAAGGAGAGCTAGGGCAAGGGGTCAGGGGGAGCCCAAGAACGGGGAACCCCGCAGTGGGGACAGCAGAGCGAGGAGGGAGCCACGGGACAAGACTGGATTGGAGATCCACTGGCTCTGTGGGCCGGCTTCGAGGGACCAGAAGGCGGTCCAGGCGGACGATCCTAAGGGATCGGGTGTTGGAGGAGTCCACGGCAATCCCCAGGGGCCCGGGGCCGCGAAGCGCAGAATCCGCGGTGCAGGGGCAGGGATCCAGCTGGAATCCTCGGGGAGGGGGAGGGATCTAGTTGATCCCGAGGGCGGGCGGGAGAGGGAGATCCAGAGAGTCAGAAGAGGGCGGGGGCCGAGTCCTGAGCCTCGAGGCAGAGGTCGGCGCGGCTCCTAGGAAGGAAGGCAGGGGTGGGGGAAGGCTTGGGGGAACGCTCAGCAGCCGGGAGGCCCGGACTCCTGGCTCTGCGCGCCAGGGCCCGCCCGCCCCGCGTCCATCCCAGCCGAGAGTGATGATCCGCCGGCGGAGCAGCCGCAGCAGCACCGCGCGTCACCGTGCGGCCGCCTCCCCCGCCCCCTGCCGAGAGAGCGGCGCACACCCCTCGCTCACACCCGCCTGCCCACCCGCCCTCCGGAGTGTGAGGGGACTGAAGACGGTGAAGGGGGCTGGAGGGCACGGACGGACGGATGGACGTAGCGGGCCGGGGCAGGGTGGGGACATTCCCCCGGATCTCCCATCCTCGGGGCTCTAGGGGTCTGTGAAGGGGGAGAAGAGCTGAACTGTAAGGAGCTGGGTAGCCGACAAGAAGGCGGAACCGTTGGGTATGGGGCGGGGCCATCCGCGGGGTGGGCGGGGTTTGGTGGCGGTGGGTGTGGCTTCGGCATCTGTGGGGCCGCCTCTTTTGAGTGGGTCTGGTCGGAAGCTGAGCAGGAGGAGCCTGTGGGGAAAGGGGCGGAACTTTGTGTGGGGACCGAGAGCTTTGGGAATTAGCGGGAGGTGTGGGTTGGGGGTGTCAAAGAGGCGATCAACTCGGAAAGTGGGCCAATCCATGACGCAAATCCTCTAGTCCCGCCCTCAACCCCGCCTCCCACTGATCCGTTCCTCCGCTCCTAATTGGTTCTAGTTTCTCCGCCCCCGGACGTCTTCACCACTCAGCAGAGGTTTTACAAAGGCGTAAGTAACCGGGGAAGGACCCGGGCGCCGAAATGAACACAGCTCTGATTGGGTACCTCTGAACTTTATTTGCATGGGCAATCTGGATTGGCTGGCCTCTTGGGTGGTCCGGGCGCTGTTGGTTCTGCGCGTGACCACCCACAGCCATGGCCGTGGTAGGGGCTGCTTTCCGTCGTCTAGGTGCCTTTTCCGGAGCTGGAGCCTTGGGCTTGGCCACTTACGGGGCACACGGTCAGGGGGACGTGGGACGCCTCTGGGCTGGGAGCTATATTTGGGGTCTGGTGCCGGGCGGGACCTATAGGAAATGCCCTGTCCCCCCTGGACTAGAGATCGTGTCGATCCCTAAACCTGAAAGTCTCTCAGTGGGTCACAGTACTACTCGACGTCTGTTTCCACCAATCGAGAACTTCCTGGGATGCCCCTTTTCACCAGTGTCTGCCTTGGTCCCCCAGGGTTTGGGACGGTGGAGGCTTACGCCTCTGATAACCTTTGCTTCTTCTCTCCACAGGCGCTCAGTTCCCGAATGCCTACGGAAAGGAGGTGAAGTTACTGCGTGGGGGCTCCTGGACTCCGGGCTCCGGAGGCACAAAGTCTGGGGGCCCTGAAACTGGGGCGTAGGGGGCTTAGAAAATACAGGGTCGGAGGATGAATGAGACGGGGACCTAACGCAGGCCTCTGGAGAAGCAAGGGCATGCAAGCCCTGTGTCTTGGGGGCCCGAGGGAGTGGCAGGCGGGGACTTCAAAGGTGGAAGTGTTTGGAGTGAGTTTAGATCCTGTGTGTCACCTAAGGTTCCTGGGCTCCGTTGTTACTTAGGAAATACCTCTGTCTCCTTTTTCTTGCAGCTCTTTGATAAGACCAACAAACACCACTTTATACACAGCCTGGCACTGTTAGGGGTACCCTGCTGCAGAAAGCCCCTCTGGGTAATCAATCCCCTGGTCTGATTCCGATCAAACCCCATCTACTCCTTCAGACTGCTCTGTTATCATAGTGTGTTGTATTCTCTGTCTCTTTCAGGCGGGGTTGCTGCTAGCCTCTGGAACAACCTTATTTTGCACCAGCTTTTACTACCAGGCTCTGAGTGGAGACCCTAGCATCCAGATTATGGGTCCAGTTGGAGGGAGCCTGCTAATCTTGGGCTGGCTTGCCTTGGCATTTTGAGGTCTTTTGTTTAAGTACTCAGCCTTGGGCTTTTGGGGAACTTGGAACAGAAAGAAAAATAAAAGAGAAAGGCAAATAAAGAACTTTGGAGTCTTTGTTCATATAACCTATTGAGCAAGGAAGGATGAGAGTCAGCCTTTGCACTCTTTCTAAGACTTACAAATAAGACATGGTTCTTTTCATTATGTTATGTTACCAGATTTATAAAGAATGCTTGAGATAATGCACAATCTTACTCAAGTAGCACATGGGAGTATGTATTTTAATAAGCTCATCATATAGTTCACTAGAATTTTTTCCCAATGCTGGGGATTAAACCAAAGCTTTGGGAGTGTTAGGCAATCCCATTGAGTTACATCCCTAACTGCCCCCTCCCCCAGCCCTTTTTGAGATACTATCTTGCCATTTAGTCCAGGCTGGCCTCAAACCTATCCTCCTGTCTTAGTCTCCAGATTGCTGAGATTATACATTGTACCATTATACCTAGCTTCACTAGAATTTGATTACCTTTAAGATAGTGAATTTTAGTCCTGTTAGTCTACAAATTTGATGCATACCCACATACTCTAGAAGTGAGGGTTAAGGCTAGACAGGAATGTCATTAGTTGTAATATATGTTGAGGTTTGAGGCAGGAACTATGTATTGGACATCAGAAAATGCTTTTCAGTGCTTGAACTGAGCCTTATAAAGGTGATCTGTTCTGTGAAGGACATTCAATGAACAGAGATTGAGGTAAGAGGGGGAAGGGTTTGGGGGCAACATGAGTTTTCAGTATGACTGAGTTTTGAAGTTAAAACAGGAAGGAAGACACAGTGGCAGAGCAGGCTGTCCACAGAGTGGACAGACTTAGGAGATGTTTAGGGCAACATTTAGTGAGCCAGTTTTGACTGTATGTCAGATACACAAGGAGGTTCAACCATGAGCAAGACAGATGCAGTCCTTTCCCTAATGGAATCTCTTAATCACTCGTAGAAACTGGGTCTAAACAACTAAACACACAAATTGATGAGTTGTGTTATGTGTTTGAAAAGAGCAGTGGGACAGCTGGGCAGTGAAGAATACCCACACCACTGCTGTAGATGGAAAGACCTCACCAAAGAGGTCCTGTGAAAGCGGGACTGATCAGGGACAAAAGGGAAAAGTGTATTCTGGGAAAAGGAATAGCTAGCAAGACAGCCTGGAAGGAACAGCTCACAATCCTGAGGTAAGAGATAATTTGGCAAATAGAAAGACAAAAACTATTGTGGCTGCCATGTACTGACCAGGGTATCCCAGATGGCTATTAGACATCTAGTGGTAAGCTGCTTAAACTCTTTGCAATGGTAGGTCACTGAAAAAAATTTTTGTTTTGGTCTTTTTGAGACAGGGTCTCCTTGTAGCCTCAGCTGTCTTGGAACTCACTATATAGACCAGGCTGGCCTCAAACTCACAAAGATCCACCTGCCTTTGCCTCCCAAGTGTTGGGATTAAAGGCGTGTGCCACCACACCAGGCATCACTGAAAATTTTAAGTCATCCTTTTACGTTTCTATTTGTATGTGTGATTTTGTTTTGTTTTGTTGTAGTTTTTTTTTTGTTTTGTTTTTTGTTTTTTTTTTTTTTGAGACAGGGTCTCCCTGTATCCCTAGCTGACCTGGATTCACTATGGAGACCAGGCTGGCCTCAAACTCAGATCTGCCTGCTTCTGCCTCCCGAGTGCTGGGATTAAAAGCATGCGCCACCACACCCAGCATGTTGTAGTTTTTTAAAATATATTTTTATTTTATGTGTACGAGTGTAATGCCTGCATGCATGTAAGTGTGCCTGTGTCATGCAATGCCCTGGGAGATCAGAAGACAGCGTCAAATTCCCTGGAACTGGAGTTACAGACAATTGTTAGCTGCCTTATGAGTGCTGAGAATTGAACCTAAGTTCTCTGCAAGAGCAGCTAGTGCTCTTAACCACTGAACCATCTCTCTAGCCCCTGTTTTGTTTTGTTTTCTTAAATATATATGAGGGGTATGCCTGCATGTGTGTAAGTCAACCCAAGTCGTGCAGTGCCCTTGGAGGACAAAAGAGGGCATTGGGGCCCCTGGAACTGGAGTTATGATGGTTGTCAGCTGCCATGTGGGTGTTGGGATTCAAGCCTGGGTCTTCTGCAAGAACAGCCAGTGCTCTTAATTGCTGAGTCATCTCTCTAGCCCCTTGTAGTTTTTGGAGGCATGGTCTCCTGTATCCCAGGCTGACCTCAAATTCCTGAGCTAGCTGATGGTGACCTTGAACTTCCTGTTCTGTTTCTACCTCCTTAGTGCTGAGATTAAAGGCATGTGCTGGCATTACTGATTTTATTGAGTGCTGAGCAAACTCAGTGCTTCAAGCATGCTAGGCAAACACTCTCCCAACAGAGTTACTTCCCAAGCCCTGTTTTTTTTTTTTTTTTTTTTTTTTAAATTTAAATTAATTTAACCCAGCTAGGCTTAAAGGCACATTCCTTTAATCCCAGCATGCAGGAGGCAAAGGCAGGCAGATCTCCATTTCTGTTTCAGTTCAAAGCCAGCCTGGTCTACATACCATGTTCCAGGCTAGCTGAGGCTATAGAGAGACCCTGTCTCAAAAAGACCCCCCCACACAAAAAAAGTTAATTTAAGCCATCTCCTCCCACAAGCAAAGAGGTAGAAGATAGGTACAATGGTCATCATTTGATACAAGAAAAGATGAGCTTGGGGCTGGAGAGATGACTCAGTGGTTAAGAGCACTGGCTGCTCTTCCAGGGGGCCCAGGTTCCATTCTCAGCACCCATATGGTGGCTAACAACCATCTATAACTCCAGTTCCAGGGGATCCAACACCCTCTTCTGGCCTGTATGGACTTTGCATGACACTGGTGCACTTATACACATACGGACAAAACACTTATACACATAAAATAAATAAGTAAATAAAATTTTAAGAGAAGATGAGCTTAACGTCTCATAATGCTTCTCTGGTCCACATGCAGAGTAATGCTCCAAACCATTGCTATGGTCTCTGTTGCCTGGATGATGGTCCAGGTTCCCTTTACTCATCTTCATAGCCTGTCAGAATCAGATTCACATCATGGTTACAGAAAAGGATGTGGTTACAGTTTCCCCAAGGAAAGGGCTTAGTCCTGATGAGATGGAGGTAGGCAATGAACTAGGGTCTCAAGTCTCTGTGGTATGACTTCAGGAAAACATTGAGCATGCTCACTCCTATCCTGGGCAGCACAATGAAAGCGAGGGCCTTCCATATGCATGCCGAACCCTCCACAGTGGGTGCCACTTACCTTAGGCCAGCCTAGCAGGTGAAAGATCCCTGACATGCAGTAGTGCTGTGCCATCATCTTGGACCTAGACCACCCTGATTTTTTTTAAGACAGGACCTTGTTATTCAGCCTAAGCTGGCCTCAAATTTGTGATCTTCCTGCCTCTGTTTCCCAAGTACTGGCATGTACTACCATATCCAGGTTGTTTTATAAAGAACAATTTGTATACTATATTGAGGGTACATTATTTTCCTGAAGGTATGAATTCAGAAAAGTGCAGACTCTCTCTAAATGATAGGATTTTTAGGTAATCTCAGTTCTGTGTCTTTTTTTTTTTTTTTTTTTTTTTTTGAGACAAGGTCTAGACATGTAGTCCATGCTGGTCTGGGACTTCCTGTATAACCAGGGTTGACCTCAAACTTGTGCTGGGATTATAGTTGTGCAGCACATCTGGCTCTAATCCTGTATCTTTAATTACAATCTGTCTCTATTTTTCTAAGCCCAGAATTTCTATTTCCTACTCTAGTCTCTGCTAAGTGCAGATTCTTTTTATTATTACTGTATGTGCATGATGTGTGTGTATGTGAGTGCAGGCACTTGTGTACCATGATAGAGATCAGAGGATAGCGTTCAGGAATCAGTTCTGTCCTTCCAGCATGGGCTCTGGGTACTGGATTCAGGTCATGCGATGGGCACAGCAAGTGCATTTACCTGCTGAGCCATCTCTCACCAGCCCTAAACTGCAGATTCCTATGCCAACAACTTTGGTTTGGTTTGTTTGTTTGAGGTGGGTCCTTGTAGCCCAGGCCTTGAATTTGCCTTGTAGCCAAGGACAACCTTGAACTTTTTTTTTTTTTTTTACTGTACGTGTATGAGGGTTTTCTGCACCACTGTACCATGTGTATGCAGTGCCCATGGGGGCCAGAAGAGGTGTTGGATCATCTGAAGCTGGAATTACAGACTGTTGTTAGCTGCCATGTGCTGAGAAGGGAGCCCCCAGTCCTCTGTAAGAGCAACCAGAGCTCTTAACCTCTGAGCCATCTCTCCATCCCTGACATTGAATTCTTGATCCTCTACCTCCCAAGTGCCAGGATTAGAGGTCTGTGTCACTATGCCTGGCTTGCCAATAGCTTTTAAGGCAGCCCTGGCCAAGAGTGTGCATTAGTGTAAAAATTCTGGGAGCTGGCACATCCGGAACATATATATTCAACTTATGGGTGGAAGCAGAGGGAGGGATCTGTGGTCTATAGCCTTTATTGGGGTTCAGAGCATTACACGTATTGGTTTCCCACAACAGGATTGGACTACATAATTTGAGGGGAACACAAGGCAAATGTAGGGAACTCGAGGATTACATTACTGGGTTCACCAGGCTTAAAACAAAAGTGAGTTAAAAAAAAAAGTGAGGTGGTCAAGTGGTTCAAAGTATGGGCTTTAGCTCACTAAAAACCAAAAATAGGATTGAGTGGAGGGTACCTTGAACTATGTGTGCTGGATAGCTTTAGTGTCAATGTGACATACCTGGGTTGAGGGAGCCTCAGTTGGGGAATTGCCTCAATTGGATTGGCCTGTGGCCATTTCTGAAGGGCGTCTTCTTGATGAGTGATGTGGGAGGGCCCAGCCCACTGTGGGTGGTGCCACCCCTGGGCAGGTGGGCCTGTGTTGCATAAGAAAGCAGGCTGAGCAGGGGCCAGAGGAGCAAGCCAGTAAGCAGCATTCCTCCATGGCCTGTGCTCCAGCTCCTGCCTCCAGGTTCCTGTCCTGAGTTCCTACCTTGGGCTCCCAGATGAACTGTGACCCGGGATATGTAAGCTAAATAAACCCTTTCCTCCCCAAGTTGGTATTGGTCAGAGTGTTTTATCACAGCAAGGGAGAGACAAACCAGGACACTATGTAAATCATGCATATGGCAAACCAAGGACAGGACGAGTGGAAGCTAAAGACTGGGTCATAGCTCAATGGTGGAGCACTTGACTAGCATGTATGAGGCTCCAGGTTCCATTGCGAGAGAGAGAGAGAGAGAGAGAGAGAGAGAGAGAGAGAGAGAGAAATTGGTAAGAATAGAGCTAGGACAATTCTTGTCAGGTTTCTTAACATTCCTGCAAGTTTGGTGTGTGTGTGTTTTGAGACAGAGTCTCACTATGCAGCCCTAACTGGCCTGGAATTTGCTATGTATACCAGGCTGGCCTTGAACTCCTAGAGATCCTGCCTGTCCTTTGAGAATGCTGGGATTAAAGGAGAGCCACCATGACCAGCATGAAGTTAGTGGAAAGGTAAGCTAAGAGATGAGGCAACTTGCTCTGCATTGTGTGGCTGTAAGCTAAGCTGGATGACCCATGGTTCATATTCTCCTCTATCAATTCCTAAAGCTAAGTTTTATTCCTCTACATAACAAGAAATTCATATTTCAGCAGTGGAGACAAGCCCTCTTCAGTGCAGTGTGCCCAGTCTTATACTGAAGTGGGCTTGTTCAGACTTCAGGGACTGTTAAGGCTTCATTCCACTCATTTATTGCATTTTCAGCATTAGTAAGAATTCACCAGAAAAAAGGAACAGGATCATAGCAGTAACAAGTCAGCAGGGAGAACTGGATACTTGAAACTCAGGATTGGATGGGCAGGCAGTAAACGACTGATTATAACAAGGGTGGGGCCTGCACTGTGCTAAATGAGCCAAATGAGTCAACTTCCAGTTCTCTTTTTCATCCTATCTCTGAGCCATAATCAAGTCATGTTGGCCCAAGTGCACATCACCACTATTGCTATTGCCCTGGACTCTGGTCCAATCTACCATCACATTGTACCTAGATTTCTGCAAGAACTTCCTCCCTGCCTTTGCCTGCCTACAGCCTCCAGGCTGGCAATGCATCCTGAAAGAGAGTCTAATTCTCAGCTTTGACTGTACAATATAAGCTAGAATTCTCAACGTTCCTGGATCTGCACCTCATCTGATATTCAAATGTAATTGGTAAAGAGTAGGACCCAGATAGAGGCCCCTCCCTCCCTTCCTTCCTTTCTTGATAGTGTCTCATTCTGTAGCCCAGGCTGGCCTAGAACTCCTGGTGATCTGCCTCAGTCTCCTAAGTGCCGTGATAACCATGCCCCGCCTTCCTTCTTTTGGAAGGAGGGGTCTTTTGAGACAGGGTCTCCCTATGGAGGCCTGACTTTTTCTGGAACTCGCAATGTAAAACAGCCTGGTCATCTATTTTGTGGCCATCCTACTGCTTCTCCCTTCCGAATGCCAGGATTGCAAGCGTGTGCCGGCCACCAAGCCGGTCGGAAAGCCTTTCCGTTCACAAATGTCTTCCCCTGAACCTCACCTCACGCACCCTCATTATTGATCCCTTTTGGCAGCTTGTCACCCGTGTGTCTGGGTGCGCCTGAACCGAGAGGTGCTTGTGTGGGTCAACGTAGCGTCAGGGAGAGAACACAGCGAGGTAGCCCTAAGGAGGTAGAAAGAGAACCGGGAGCCAACTCTGGAGGCCAATGGGTGAGTGCAAAGCGGATTCCGCTGCGTCAACAAGGCCCGAACCGCCCTTAAGCGGAAGATCCCAGGGTCCAGCGCGGCACGCCACGGGAGGGCAACGCAGCGGCCGGGCTTCCTCCCGAGGGGCACCGAGCACTCCGGGCGCGCGGTACAGGGACTTAACCCGCAGTCCCGGGCCAGAGCCCGGGTCTCCACGCCTCCGCAGTTGGAGCGGAAGGGGCGGGGACGAGGCGAAGGGAAGGCGCTCAAGGTCCAAGGTCCAAGTCCCTCCGGAGAGGTTGCAGGGGCGGGGGAAGCGAAGGAGCCTGCCTCTGCGCAGACGCCCCGCCCAGCTGGAAGGGGCGGAGCTTAGGCGCCCCGGGGGCGGAGTCAGATCCTGGACCAGCCTCCACCTGCGCCTGTGAGCCCCCGAGTGCGTGGGCCCGGGTTATCCTGGGGGGCTTCAGGTGAGCGGGGGGCACAGAGGAGTCCGGGAGACCTCCCTCGAGGTCAGGGCGTCTGTCTGACCGCAGGTCCATCTGTCCTGCAGTCTGTCAACAGCCGCCTCCGCGGAAAATGGGAGAACAAAGGGAGGGGGCGGTCCTGGGGCCCCTGAGGGAATTCAGGGTCCCAGGTACCCCGCCCCGCCCGCTGACACTTCCGGTTTCTCCTGGGGTCCTAGGCGCCGCCCAAGAGACCCTGGGCCGGTGCTGGGCGCTGCTGCCTCTTCGCGCTTGCCTGTCCGTCTTTGTGTCTGTCTCTTGTCTGTCTGGCTGTCTCCGAGCTTGCCTCCACTCCAGAACTAAGCCTCCCGGACACCGTCGTCCCACGAGCCCCCGCCCTTTCCTATGGCTGGTAAGTGGGCGCCAGGCTGGGGGGGTGTCTCCGTTATCCCCCCATGAACTTGGGTGCTGGGTGTCAAACACATCCTCCAGGAATGTGCTCCGACTGGCTGCGTGGGGCCCTCCCTTCCTCCCGGGGAGCCACCGCCCTGCTCCCCTGCCCCATCTTTCTTTACCTCTTCTCCCATTTCCCGCGGGTGCTCGCGACCCTGAAAAATAAGGGAATGAAGCTATCGGTACCTTTCTAACCTACTCTTGCTCCCCTACAGGCTACTTGCCCCCCAAAGGCTACGCCCCTTCACCCCCACCTCCCTACCCGGTGACTGCTGGGTATCCGGAGCCGGCGCTGCATCCTGGGCCGGGACAGGCTCCAGTGCCCGCCCAGGTGCCTGCCCCTGCGCCCGGCTTCGCTCTCTTCCCCTCTCCAGGCCCTGTGGCCCCAGGGTCTCCTGCTTCCTTCTTGCCCCTGCCAGGGGTGCCTTCTGGTCTCGAATTCCTGGTGCAGGTGAGTGGGAGGGAGGATGACTGGGAGGACAACTGGATGTTCAGGCTGGCGTGCTAATGTCAGCGCTGCTCTTAACTCTACAGATTGATCAAATCTTGATTCATCAGAAGGCTGACCGGGTGGAAAGTAAGTAGAGGGAGGATCTGATTTGGCCTCGTGATCATTGCTGGAACAGTGAGCTTCTGGGCAGGTGAGGCACCTGAGCCTCAGCATGTCACCTTTAACAGCGTTCCTAGGCTGGGAGACCTGTAACAGGTATGAACTGCGTTCCGGGGCCGGACAGCCCCTAGGTCAGGCGGCTGAGGAAAGCAACTGTTGTGCCCGTCTGTGCTGTGGTGCTCGCAGGCCGCTTCGTGTCCGCCTAGCAGACCCTGGAGACCGAGAGGTGCTGCGTCTGCTCCGCCCACTTCACTGTGGCTGCAGCTGCTGTCCCTGTGGCCTTCAGGAGGTGGGCAGGACCGGTTTTGTGGTGGTGGGTCTGAAGTGTGAGGCAGAACCCAGGAAGAGGTATGGGTGGAATAGGAATGGGTGGGAGGGCATGGGAGATTTAGTGAGGGGGCTGAATAGATGGATGACAGAGCTAGCACCAGTGAAGAGCTCTGGCCAGGGTATCCTAGCTTGACAATGACCCTGTCTTCCTCCCACTCCAGATGGAAGTACAGGCTCCACCTGGTACCACCATTGGCCACGTGCTACAGACCTGGCATCCCTTCCTTCCTAAGTTCTCCATCCAGGATGCTGATCGGCAGACTGTCCTACGAGTGGTGGGGCCTTGCTGGACCTGTGGCTGTGGTACAGACACCAACTTTGAGGTATCAGGAATAGGGGGAAGATTCCTAGGCCCTTCATAAATCAAGATGGGAGCTGACAGTATGGCACAGTGGATAAAGGCGCTTGCCACTAGCTTGACAACTTAAGTTCTATCCATGAGTCCTACATAGTGGACAGAGAGAACCAACTCCTACAAGTTTTCCTCTGACCTCCACACACAGGCCATGGCACATGCATGTGCCCACACACAATGAATAAGTAAATAAATAAATGTAATTAAAAACAAAAAAACCCCAAGATAGTAGCCTCCATTCTGTAGGATGGCTTAAGGTCAAAACTCTAATCTTGTCATCCAAATCCACTGTGATTCCTACCACACTTTCAGTTTTCTTCCATTCAGAAATGGGATGGCCCTGTGATCCTATAATGTTACCTATAGCCCTGTATTGGGAGTGGGGGAATCTAAGACCTACTTGGATCTGGGGTGAAGGATGATTATCTTTTAGTTTTCCTTCAGTCCTTAAGTCTGCCATGTAGCTGTTGTACCTGTCTGTGAGCACAGACCCTGCAGCAAGCACTGATTGATTATCCTGGCTTGTCCTGCAAACCTGGAAGTCCCATCCAACCTGAAGTCAAGGTGTTTTCTTCACTATGGCTTCCTATCACCAACCTAGAACCTGCAGAACCCAAGTGGTTTGAGTTTCAGAATGAGACTTGGAAAACACTTTGGCTTCTAGAAGACAAAGATACTCCACAGACCCCTGAGTTCTTTAAGGGATAGTCCTCTGTGCTGATAAGGAGAACCAACAGGTATTATCCAGCAGAGGTACTTTCCCAAAGGTTACTTGTAAAAAGTGAGTCACCTTGGTAGTCAGAGGCAGTTTCTGTGATGAGAGCCAGTTGGGAAGGAAATAATTGTGTGATCTCTGGATGGGAATGTGTATATTTTAGGATTCTCATAGGGTCAGTGCCCCTTTTATACCATTTTGAATGGTCCATACTTGAACCTCAGTGGGGACTCTAGAGATGGCGGAACAGGCCTTGCCCAGCCTAGAATTAGGCTACAGGGAATAACCTAGAGCTATAGAACAGTAGAGAAAGGGGATGGAGAAGATACAGAAGGAAATAACTGTAGTTATAGTCACTGGAGACTGAGCACACAAAAAGGACCAGGAATTCACTGTGAGTTACCACTTACTTCCACAGGGCTTGTTGCTGGGCTCAGAGAGGCCAGTGAGAATCATGGTCCTCAGAGGCTACCTGCTAGAACACCTGTCTGCTGCTAGGCTAGATGAGGTTCACATACAATGCTGGACAGGGTTCTCCGCTGCTTTGCAGATTAAAATCACCCTTTGGGCATATATATAGCCTCCCGGAGGATTTTGGCACCTGCCTTTGCCTTCTCAAATAGGCTACTTTGGATAGGACATACACTGCATGCACCAACTGTGGTAACCAAAGCAAACTTAGCAACTAGCTGTTTATCACTGATAGGCAGTTATGTCATTCATAACTTCGGAAAACAACAGATCTGAATCTAAATCCTGATTTTCACAGTATATTCATGTAACTAAAGGTCTCTCAATTTCCCCTGCTGTCACATAGAAACCCAAACTATTGGGAAGATTCACCGAGTGTAGAGTCTACACAATTCATTCATGCAACTGTGGAGTGAGACTGGAGGCAGCTGAGATTGGTGGCATTTTCCCCAGTTGGATCCTCCTTATGTTCCAACAGGTGAAGACTAAAGATGAATCTCGAAGTGTGGGCCGCATCAGCAAGCAGTGGGGAGGGTTGCTACGAGAAGCCCTCACAGATGCAGATGACTTTGGCCTACAGTTCCCAATGGATCTAGACGTGAGAGCAAAGGCTGTGCTCCTGGGAGCCACGTTCCTCATTGTAAGTTGGCTGCCCCTGCCCTTCCCTTCCTGCTACTCCTTTGCTGTCATTTGAAACTTTGTATACTTCCTCGACTCTTGCTAGAAGGTTAGGGATATGTATGGTGAGTTGTGGGTCCCGAGCTATGTTGTGACAGCTGAATCACACTGGCACAAACAGATCTTCCATTGACAGTAGCTTTCTCTTAGGATTACATGTTCTTTGAGAAGCGAGGTGGCACTGGACCCTCTGCCATTACCAGTTAGAAGTCACATCAAGGTGAGGAGACCATCACCTCAACCAGAAGTCAAGATGGTCACCTGCCCAGGCCTGCCTCTCCTCAGAGGCTACCCCTTTCTTCAGTGTACCCTACAGGGGACAGACAGGGGTGATGGAGTGGCTGGGAGCCATTGTGTCCTATCCATCCCCTCTCCCCCTGCCCTCCTTCACCTGTAGCCCTGCAGAAGAGTATGTATGAGAGCTTTCCCCCACTGTGTTCTACCATCTCCCAGCAGTCCCAACGCACACAAGCTTATCAGCTTTCCAACTTTCATACCCACTCCCTCCCACACTAGTCTAAGGCCTCTGCATGAGAGGAGGTCTCTGGAATCCAGGACTTAAGTTTTACAGCAGGGCTAGTGGGTGAAGGGCAAGCAGCCACCAAAGATGGCAGACATGCCACCCTTCTCCTGCATCCATTTGGCCAGTTAGTTTAGCCTCAGACTGTGGCACTTGGAAGGGATTCCTGCTTCCTCACACCTGTAGAGGTCGGGTCCCAGTGCCAACTTCCTTTCCCCTTTGGGCCCTGCTGGTGCTTGCTGTAGCTTCCTGTGCCTTATTTAACCACCCCTTCCTTCCCCTGCTGTAGGAAGGAGACTGCATCTTTGTATGTATTCATATAAACTTTGTAACTTTTTAAACATTGGAGGAGTATGTAATGGGAGCAGGTAGAAGAAAGAATTGATACGGGATCAAGCATGGTAACCACAACAACAGGGCTGGGGTTGGCCATCTCATAATCTTATATCATTTGGATAAAAAAATCCTTGGGTCCAAAAAGTCAATTTTCATCACCCGTGGTGGCTCTGGACCAAACCAAAGCAGTTTGGGTCATTGACCCCAAGTCAATATGGCTACTTCCACCATCCAAGATGGGTGCCTCTTAAAGTCTAGTGAGGTAGCTAATGGCAGTTCAGGATGGTAGTTCCCATGGTCCAGTATGGCTACTTGATCAATGTCTGTAGTGGGTAGAATCTTCCTCTGAATGCATTTTGCAGCTCTTTCCAGTCTTCCTTGTTTGGGAATGCAGTATGCAGAGTGGATTAGATTCTTCTTAGTCCCACCAAAAGTTCTTAAGCTCTCAGAGGCCAAGGAGCAGGGCAGGGAAAGAGACAATCATCAGTGTCTGACCTTGGGTACCCCGAATACTTCTCACACCTCCTTAAAGCAGGTGAGCTCTTCCTAGGTGCCCCTGTCAACACATTATTCTTCTGCTTTGTCCCATGAGGTCAGGCTCTAAGGGTGCTCCATGCTGGTGTCTATCCCCTGAAGCAGAGCTCAGGGCCGGGCCAGGACATAACGACTGGCTGCTGACAGGTCCCAGTGGTGATGCTCCAGAATGCGCCTACAGTCAGCTCTTGACCGGCTACTGAGGTGGAAGAGCTGGTCTACCTGTGGGAGTAGGAGGGAGGGCAGCTGACCAATAGGGGGCAGGGCAGGAGAAGAGAGTGACAGGAGGAAGGTCTGTATTATTTACCTTGAGGTTCCGGATGGCAGAAGCCACATCTCCCCCAGTGGTTCTAAGTGCCACCTGACACTCCTGGTGGGTGACTCCATGCACACTCAGCTCCACCTGTAGGAGACAAATTCTCACTTAGGCCTTTACTCCAACATGTAGGCTCTTCTAGACACCAGGTCATTTCAGAGCCCTCACCTCTATAATCTTCCTCTGCCACTCAGGGTCAGACAAGGGGCCTCCAAAGGGGGTAGTGGCTTTACTGGCTCCAGGTTCTCCAGGGCGGTGATTGTGGGGGGATTCTCTTTTGAGCAAGGGAGGCCGTGCTCTGTGGGGTTGGGTGGGCTGAGAACTGGAGATAAAAGGTGGGTGTGGAGGCAAGTCTGGGAGCCCCTGGGGCACAGCTCTTGAATGTCGAAGTTCAGGGGGACTTGAACCACCTCCCGTGGGTCGAGGACCCAGGGAAAGAACTGACTCCAGACTCTTGGACATGCCTGCAGAGTTGAGAAAGAAAGGACCTGAGGCCAGGCATGGTGGCACAGGCCTTTAGTCTCAGCACTTGGGAGGCAGAGGCAGACAGATCTGAGTTTGAGGCCAGCCTGGTCTACATAGTGAGTTTCAGGCCAGCTGGGGCTACAGGGAGACCCTGTCTCAAAAAAGATCAGAAAAAAAGAAAAAAATGACTTGAGAAGAGGCCCAGGTGCTACTTCCCACTGTCCTGCTTTCTGTCTGTCTGTGCTGAACTGGGTGGTTTTACAAGAATTTTCAGATGTGCTAGCTGGCCCTGTCCTCAGGCATCTATGTTAGGTGGGACAGTAAGACAGGTATACAAATGTTATCAAGATAGAGACAGCTGGGAACCCAAAGAACTAAGTATTTGGGGGCAAGAGCCAGGAGATGCTGTCCAATGGGGCAGTCAGGTATAGGTGTGGGGAAGATTGGAGGGTTGTTCCTGAGAGCCTCAAGCCCCACCACACTGACCTTTCATCCTCTGCAGGGGCTCCTTCCTTCTCTGGCCTCGTGCTAGAGGTAGATCTTGAAGCTTTACCTTCTCTCTGTCCCTGCCAGAGAGTGATCTGGTTCATCCTCCACCATTTCCTACCACCATTGCCTCTTTCCAAAGAAATGGGCTCCCATGCATGTTGAGACCCACAGGGGAAGCTCCAGCTGGGGCCAAGTCTGTTCTCATTCCTAGATCACCTTACTCCTGTCCCCAAAGTTTTCTTCCAGAGAAATTTCTGGACTTGGTCAGTTCCCCTTAACCCAGCTATCCCCAACCCTGATCCTTTCTGCTCCTTACCCATCTGTGTTTCCTCGGCACCTCTCTCCCCGGGCAGGGGAGCCTTTATGGACTGGATAGGTGACTGATGAGCCCCCCAGGTCTGTCAGTATCACTGCTGAAGCTGGAAAGTTACCCACTTTGAAGGTGCGGCCATTCTGGCCCTTCCAGATTGTGGTGTCTGGGCTGTGGGAAGAGGATTTAGTGAAGGAGGTGGGATCAAAGAGAGTAACAGCTGGGCTTAGGCCATGTTCAGCTCATCAAGCTGTGTATCTTGTGGTCACATCTGCCTGGAGGAAGGGAAGCTTTTTTCTCTCCAACACAAAAAAACCTCTGAGGGCCAGCCAGGGCTCCAGCAGGGAAGACAGGACTGTGCTGGAGCTCAGGACCCAGTGGAGAGGAGAGGAAAAGACCATTAAGACCAGGGTTTAAGGAGTTGGAGAAAAGTGAAGACTAGGTGTCAAGAAGGCTGCAAGAAGACCATCCCTTAGGGGATGTTTAGAGGACATGAAGCTGTCACCTGCCCTCGATGACAGTGACAGGGTCACCAGGCTCCATCCGCAAAGCACCTGGTTCTGTGACTTCCCTTACACAACGTCCCTCAGAAGGCCAGGCCTGTGGAGACAGAAGAAAAAGTGGCTGGGCTTTTGGCCTGAGTCAGAAGGGCAATAAGGAAGTGGAAAAGAAAGGACCTTCCTCTGTATCTCTCAATTAGATATGTACCAAGTATGTCCCCTGTCCTGAGCCCCATCCCTGTCTCTCTATTGCAACCAGCATGGGGAAGGCTGACAGGATCCTGTGCCATGCTGGACACAGCCCAAGTTTGAAGAAGCAACAGTGGAGGACTCTATGTCTATGTAAGGGGACCAAGGGGAGAGCCACCCTGTTTACTGCTTTTATTCCATACCCAGGCCCATGAGGCCTGCCTCCCACATACTTCAGGAACATTTCCACTCCTCTCCAGGCCCACAGCTGCCTCAACTTTCAGCAGGTCCTTGACTTCTCACTTCTGTTTCACAGCCATTGTCAGTATTCTCTCACACCATTTGTAGGCCCAGCTAGAGTGAATTAACCTAACTACTCTGTCCAACACCCTTCCATAGCTCCCAGCTGCCCTCAGAGTGAAAAACCAAACTCCTTTAACAGTAGTGATTTAGGGACCAACTCTGCAGTCACATGATGGTGCTGCTCAACTCCTCCATTTATTGTCACTTTAGATAAGTCACTAAACTATCAGTGCCTGAACTGCCCCCATCTGTTCAATGGAGATTAAAAAGAATTACCTTCTGGAGTTTTTAAATGAGGACTATACCTAAGGATACTGTAAAACACTTGGTATAGTATGTCTCACTGGTCAAGCGTTCTAAACCTTCCATGATGCAATTGGGCTTACCTCTGTAGCCTGTTATCTCCATTCCCCTTTCTTCCTTTACCTGTCACATACCCACAGAACCCATTCCTTTCTCTTCTGTGTCTCTTTTTCTGCCCCAGACACAAACCCCTGCCTTTCAGCCTCTGGCTGACTCAGGGCTCTGAGCTTCCCACGTGAAGGGACTGACTCTCTTGTTCAGAGCCGAGTCCCAGAGTCCAGCACAGACATCAGGATATGCCTATCTTATACAAGGAAACTTGGTAGAGAGAATGGAGGGAAAATATGCTGTGTATCCGGAGCCATGGATATCCCCACCTCTTGAAGTAGCCCTTCCAGATAGGAGAAGCTAGGCCTGTCTGCAGGGTGAGGTGCCCAGCAATGCAAGGCGAGGGAGTATAGGGCCCTGGAACAGAGAGGGGGCTTTGGTAGCCGGGCTCTGTCCTTCTCCAGTCGCTGCAGGATGAGATATGGTGGGACCCCTGCCCAAGGTTCCTCTCCTCCAGAGAACATTTCCCACAGTGTCACTCCAAACATCCACACATCAGAGGCAGATGAGAAGGCTCCCTGGCGTAGGCTCTCCGGAGCACACCTGAGGGAAATAGAAGTTGAAGGTTGCCAGATCTGTGTCCGAGGAAGTTCACCTTCTATCGAGTACCCACCCCCTTGATGCTTCCCTTATCCTCACAAGTTCTGTGTCTCTCGATCTGATGACTCCTTTGGTTCCTGCCACTCTAGAACACACACACACACACACACACACACACACACACACACACACACACACACACACGCACCCTCTGTCCAAGTTCCAGGCTGGCTGCTGCTCCCCAGTTCTGAACTCCCTGCCTTGCTCAAGCTTCACCACTAGAGTGCCTCACCAAGCATAGGGGATGGGGCGGGGTCCGCCCATGACGTAGCGACCCCGGGTACCACCCAGTGGCCGCACCAATCCAAAATCTGCCACCTTGATGGTGCGCTGAGAGGCCAGCAGCAGGTTTCGGGTGGCGAGGTCCCGGTGCACTAGCCCACGGGACCCCAAGTACGCCATGGCTCCCGCCAGCTGCCGCAGGAAGAGGCAGAGCAGGGCTACAGGCAGCGGGGGCGTCGGGGCTGGGGCGGTCAGGCGTGAATGCAGGGAGCCCAATGGTGCCAGCTCCATCACCTGCAGGGGCAGAGTGCCATGTGAGCCATGGTCTGGCCCCACTGGACCCTCTGGCTGCACACCAACCTTGAGGCTGTGGAGAAATCAGCATATGCGTCTACTCACCATCTGTAGAGGCTGGCCCAATACAAGGCCATGCAAACGCAGCACATGTGGGTGCTCCAACTTCATCATGATTGACACCTCCCGCAGGAAGTCTCCTAGCTCTGTGCCCCCTGGACCTTCGGGACCCACACGGAGGGACTTGACAGCCACTGGGATCTGGAGGTGGGGGGAAGCACCATAAGGCACCCAAGGTAAAGGCCAAGGCCAGAGCAAAGGGCATGCAGAATGAAGAGGGCAGCTTGTCCCTGTACTTTAAGCCCCATGAACACTCACACTCTGGCCACTGGGCAGTGTCCACAGCCCTTGATGTACCACACCAAAGCAGCCTGAGCCCAGCAGTTCCCCTCTGCACACGGCACCTTCTGGGATCAGACATTTGAGTCCCCCCTCTGGCTCAGAGAGGCATGGAAGACAGTCTGAGGGTGAGGTGGTTTCCTTTTGCTCAGGGACAAAACCACCAAGGATCTGAAACAGGAGTAGGAATTCAGGTGTCAGAACCCTACATGACCCTCCTGGCCATTCAGCCTATCATTCCCAGGCCTAAGCTGGCTCTTTAAGTCCCTCAGACAATACCACCACATACCTTGTAGACCCAGTTCTTATACTTGACCCCTGAACGGTGCCTCTTCAGAGCTTCAGCAAGTCTTCTCTGGGCTACAGGAGGCCAGAATTAGAAGGCTGAAGTGGAATAGGGGTGAAGTGGGGTACAGGGAAACTGATAGGCAAGAAGAGGCCTAAGGTATGGGGAAGTGGTGTTAGCAACTGGTAGGCTTGGGAAAGCAATGGGGTTTCAGAGCAGGGGTTCCTCACCAGGCCGGCCCATGCCAATGTTGTCCAGGTCCTCAGGCCTTACAAAGTCAAAATGTTCTGGCCGAGTGACATTTAGTTCTTCAAGGATGGGCTGGTAAAACTGGGCCAGCTGAATGTCCCGGAGTAGTCGAAGTAGCCACAAGGAACTAGCTTCGGGGAGCATGTTTGTTGGAGGTCCTCTAAGGAGGATGGCCGATTCCTTTAGATGTACAGCTCAGGGCAGGCACTCAAGGCAGCAGAGACAGGGTGTCCATTACCACCTTCAATCCATCAGAAACATTCAAGTATACAAGGACATATCAGAGATAGTAAGGAACTCTGCCACAATACCTCAGGCAGTCTGTTCCCACCCCCAAGACAACAGGTACTAGACCCCTTACTACTGACAAATCTGTCCCCCCACCCACAATGAGATTTCAGATCACTGCCTGTCCAGGCTCACAGAGTCCAACTAGAGATAGGGCACACTGCCCCTGTACCCCTGACATCCAGATACAGTATCCATTTAGGCCTGAGCCACATTCACTCATGTACAACTGAAACATCTCCCCTCCTCATACATGAGACATTTTTGCCTACCAGATACAAATTGGAGATGCCCAGATATACTAAGACATCATGGATCAGACATGTGGGAAGACACACACACATGACGGTATACTGCCTCCCACCTACTACAATACACACATACTGAAAAATGCTACAAAGCATGCCTGAGACAACCAGACACATGTCCTCTCAAATATAAGACATTCCCATATACTGTCATGAAATGCAGGCATGTTGCCACACACCCTCACACAGGTATACTGCCTCCAAATATCAAAGATACCTATACCACCTCACATGTCTGAGACACCAAGGGCCACATACAAACACACAAGACATTAAGGCACAGTGTCCACACATACTTGATTATGAGGGCATACTACCCCCTCCCTCTAGTGATGCCCAGGGTTATGGCCTCTTAGATACCCAAGTAACATTGGAAATTAAATAGGTATTTGTACTGGGCTTCCAAGTGAAGGCTAAGGTGGGTACTAAGCTCAGGTATTACTCTCAGAGCCACCTAGGCTGCCAGGGTGTGTGGCCCTTCCACACCCACCCGAGCTTGGGGTACAGAGCCCAGGTGCACTCCTACTCACTCAGCCCAAGCTGGCTTCCAAGCAGCTCCACCAGCGGTTATGGGCTCTAGGCCTCTGGGTCCGGCTGCTTGCACAAACACTCCCCTCTACACACCTGGCCCCCTCCCTGCACTCACTGAAGTAAGCGAAGAGGGAGCCCTGGATGAGAGGCGGGGGCCCAGTTGGTCACTCTAGGCGGGCTAGGAATTGAGAGCAGAAGAAAGTTCAGGCCCCAAAAGACCTGGCGTAGCACAGCAGGCGGGAAAAGTGGAGGAGAAACGCTGCTATGGAAGGGAAGGACCCGGAAAGAGGGGTCGGGAGGCCCAGCATCCCGCAGTCTCACCCCGAGTGATCCTGCGGGTTCCAACCCGCGGCGCCCCAGCTAAGTGCGTACTCTCACCTGGCGAAGGCGGAAGAGGCAGCTACGGAGACGCCCAGGTTGCCCGCACTAAATCCTGAGAAGGGCGGGACCAGAGGCCGCGGAGGGCGGACCTGGAAGCTGGTCCCGGGCCGTCGAGGACCGCCCCCCCGTTCCCAGGTGACCAGGTAAGCATAGCCTGGGCACCGTGGCCGCCCCTCCCTCTTGCAGGATAGGCGAACCTCCAGGACCTAGTTAACGTCCCTTTACTTGCCTTCCTTGACACTCTTGGCATTCTCCACTCTCCCTGGACCTCTTCCTCTGAGTTCTGTCCCCTATGCCCCTTCCCTGCAAATCTTTCACTGGGAAGTAGTAGGCACCTATCTGATAGTTGCCCAGGTGCTGGAACTAGACTAAGCAGGGCATAGGCACTGACCTGTAGTAAGAGAGAGGACCTAACAGGCAGGCTGAACTCATGAGGGGAAGTCAAGCAACACTGCCAGCCAGGGCACAGAGGTTCTAGTAATGGTACCAAGCCAGCTCCAGTCCTAGGCAGAGAGTCAAGCAGTGAAGCTGGGTAGCACTGGAGGCCCCAACGGACTCCGTTCTATCACTGACACTTCCTCTATTATTCTGTCCCCTATGTAACCTCTCACTAGGGCCCTGTACCCTGCCACTGGACCTATGCCCACAAGGAAACAGCCAGGATCTTGAAGAAAGCTCTGAGGAGAATCCCTTTTCTTCTGGGGTCTCAGAAAGGAAGCTCTTAGGACATCTGGCCTGCCTCCTGTCTCAAGGAAGGATTCATGAACAGTGTAGGCATTTAGTAGGTATAGTGTATATTGGCTGTAAGAAATCTCAGGGGCTGGCTCAGTGGCTGAGTGACTGCTGTTGCAGAAGACCGGGTTCAAGTCCCAGCACCCACATGGCACATGAGTCTCTAGTGGTAAAGGCCCTTCGCATATTAGTAAACACACAGATGTTCCAGCATCAGTAGGAAAATCATAATGCAATTCTGTATGTATGACTTCTTGCCAGTTCTCTTGTCCCCAACCAGACTAGCTTAGCACACTGTAATTGTTCCCTCTACATCTGCCATGCTTGATACACTGTGAGTCCCACAGGATAGGGGATGGGCCTGACTTACTCATCTTGGTGTCTTAAGTCCCTAGAACAGCCTTTAGTAGGTATAGTGTATATTGGTTGTAAAGAAATCTGCTCAGGGGCTGGCTCAGTGGCTGAGTACTGATTGCTGTTGCAGAACACCGGGTTCAATTCCCAGCACCCACATGGTACATGGCGGCTAACAGCTATCTGTAATTCCAGTTCCAGGGGATCTGATGCTCTCTTCTGACCTCTTTAGGCATTGTACAACACAGTGTACTTACATGCATGCAGGCAATATACTCATACATATAAAATAAAATAAAAATAATAAATAGGCAGGGTGTGGTGGCCACATGCCTTTAGTCCCAGCACTCAGGAGGCAGAGGCAGGCGGATCTCTGTGAGATCGAGGGTAGTCTAGTCTACATAGTAAGTACCAGGCCAGCTGGGGCTACAGAGAGACCCTGTCTCAAAAAGATCAAAACCAAAAAACAAAATACTAAAGTAAAAATAAGGAATAAAATATTAAAAAATAAAGAAATCTGTTCAATCTAATCTGATCTGATGGGCTTTGTAAATGAGCAGTCATTAGTCCATGCTTTTCAAATATCATTGTTTTTGGTTTATTTTTTTTTATTTTATGTGTATGAGTATTTTCCTTGCGTGTATATTGGTGCATCGTGTGTGTTCCCCTGGAACTGAAGTTAGCCACCATGTGGGTGCTTGAAATCAAACCCCTATCCTCTGGAAGAATAGCAAGTGTTCTTAACCACTGAGCCATCTCTCCAGTTCCTGTTTTTTGTTTTTCTTTTCTTTTTAGACACAGGCTCTTACTAAGCATCCCTGGATGACCTAGAACTCCCTATGAAGATGAAGCTAGCCTCAAACTCATAGAGATTGCTTGCCTCTGCCTTCTGAATGCTGGGATTAAGGGGGTATGCCATGAGGTGTGCCAGGACACCCTGCTCTCACTGGAATTTTTTTGTTTTCTCCAATAATATTTAGATATCAATTCTATTTATTCTATGTGCTGTGTTACCCTTCTTCTACCTATAAATTCACACTTTTTATCAGATTTGGAAATTTTTCAGCCAATATCTCTTCAAGTTCATCTGTGCAGTGCCTAACATTTTAGTCATTCAGAAGGATCCCATTTACAACAGTGGCTGAAATGAGCTGAAAAAACTTGTATTGCCTAGAGGAAATATAGGCATATTTATTTATTTATTTATTTTTGTAACAGGGTCCCATGTACCTCAAGCTGGCTTCAAATTTGCTATGTAGCTGAGGGCCTTGAACTCCTGATCCTCCTGCCTCCACCTCCCAAGTGCTGGGATTACAGGCTCATAGTAGCATGAGCCTGTAATCCCAGGCACCATGGCAGAGTCTTAACACAACATATTACTCACATGTTTGTGGTGATCCTGGTGCAAAAAACCTACTGTGCTGTCAATAGTATAAAAGTGGAGGGGATGGAGAGATGGTTTAGTGGTTAAGAGCATTTGCTGCTTTCACAGAGGACCTGGGTTGAAATCCTAGCACCCACATGGTGGCTAAAAACTCAAGTTCCAGAGTGTCTAACAACTCTAGTTCCAGGGTGTCCAAAGCCCTTTTCTAGCCTCTGTGGGCTTACATGACATGGATGACCTTACATACGTGCAGGCGAAACATTCATACCCATAAAATAAAAAAATTTAAAGAAAACACTGAGCTAAAAAGATGGCTCGGCAGTTAAGAGCAGTTACTGCTCTTCCAGAGGACCTGGGTTCAGTTCCTAGGACCCATATGGTGACTAACAATGGTCCTTAACTCCAGTTCTAAGGGATCTGATACCCTCTTCTGGCCTCCATGCACATGATCATTGCATGCACATGATCCAAAACACTCATTCACATAAATTAAAAATAAATAAAATTGAACTGGGCATGGTGGTTGGTACACACCTTTAATCCCAACACTTGGGAAGCAAAGGCAGGAGAATGTCTATGAAATCGAGGCCAGTCTGGTCTACATATTGAGTTCCAGGCCAGCTGGGGCTACAGGGAGACCCTATCTCAAAAAGACCAAAACTAGATAGTAAATAAATAAATAAATAAATAAATAAATAAAATCTTTTACAAAATTAAACATAACTGATATGACCCAGACAGCTTACTCCTACCTATATACCCAAGGTCATGTGTCTACACAAAATCTGCCATAAATGTTCACAGAACAGCTTTGTGATAGCTGAAAACTGGAGTCAACCCAGGCAAATGGATAAGAAAATGATGTTACGTTCACACAAGGGAATACTACTCAGTGCTAAAAAGGAATGAATACTCATGATACATACAACATCATAGATGAATGTCAAAATAATTGTACTGAGTCAAAGAAGACAGACAAGGGGCTGGAAAGACGGCTCAGCAGGGTTAAGAGCAAATGCTGTTTTTGAAGAGGACCTGGGTTCAGTCCCCAGCATCCACATGTTAACTCACAACCACCTATAACGTCAGTTCCAGGGGATCCAATGCCCTCTTCTGGCCTCTGCAGGCACCAGTCATGGACACAGTCACAGACATACATGCAGGCAAAACACTCATACACATAACATACAAATAATTTTTTTGTGTGTCCTTTTGAGACAGGGTCTCCCTGTCTCCTGTAGCCCCAACTGGCCTGGAACTTGCTATGTAGACCAGTCTGGCCTCAAACTCACAGAAATCTGCCTGCCTCTGCCTACAAATAAATATATTTTTAAAAAGAGGACAGAAGGGGCTGGAGAGATGGCTCAGCGGTTAAGAACACTGGTTGTTCTTGCAGAAGACCCGGGTTCAAATCCCAGTACCCACATGGCAGCTAACAACTGTCTGTAACTCCAGTCCCAGGGGATCCGACGGCCTCTTCTGTCCTCCGCAGGCATTGCACGACATGGGTGCACTTACCTACAAGCAGGCAATACACTCATACACATAAAATCATAATAAATATTTTTTAAAAAAGAGGACAGAAGAAAGCATACTGTATGGTTCTCTTTATATAAAGTTTTAGGAAATACAAATTAGTCTAGAGGGACAGAATGAAGTAATTATGAAGAGACGTAAGGAATTTTTAGGATTGGCAGTTATTTTCATTAATTTAATTGCACTGATGGCTTCCTGGGTACTCATTAAAACTTGTCAAATTGCCTGGCATGGTGGTACACACCTTTAATCCCAGCACTCAGGAGCCAGAGGCAGTTGGATCTCTGTGAATTCAAGGCCAGCCATGTCTGCATATTGAGTTACAGGCCAGCTGGATCTACATGGAGACCGTCTCAAAAAGACCAAAAAGAAAAAGAAAAAAAACTTATCAAATTAATTACTTTAATATGGACAATTTATTGAATATCAATTATACCTCAATAAAGGTATAAAAATATTTTTATTTATTATTTTTATTTTATGTGTATGAATGTATTACCTGCATTTATACAAGTGCACCCATGTCATGCAATGCCCGTGGGAGTCAGAAGAGGGCATCAGATCCCATGGACCTGGAGTTGCATAAAGTTGTTAGTCACCATGTATATGTTGGGAATGGAACCTGGGTCTCCTGCAAGAGTAACTAGTGCTCTTAATTGATGAGCCAACTCTTCAGCCCCAAAGAGGTTTAATTTTTATTATTTTTATTTTTATTTTTTTGGTCTTTTTGAAACAGGGTCTCCCTGTAGCTACACTGGCCTGGATTCACTATGGAGACCATGCTGGCCTTGAACTCACAGAGATCTGCCTATCTTTGCCTCCCAAGTGCTGGGATTAAAGGCAAGCACCACCATGCCAGGCTTCCAAGGATGTTTTAAAACAACTCCAATGAGCCAGGTATGGTAGTGCATGCCTTTAATGCCAACATTTGGAAGGCAGTGGCAGGTAGATTTCTGTGAGTTCGAGGCCAGCCTGGTCCACATAGAATGTTCTAGGCCACACAGGGCTATAGAGTGAGACCCTGTCTAAAAAAATAAAGAAAACTCTGATGAATAAAAAACAACCCAATACTTATTATCAGTGTACTAGATTTTAAAAATAATATAAATATTTAAATAAATAATCCAGGAGTGGTGGCACACACCTTTAGTTCCAGCACTTGGGAGGCAGAGGCAGGAAGATTTCT
>NW_008357929.1:8694449-8697082 GCF_000622305.1 Nannospalax galili
GCAGAGGCAGAGATTTCTGTGAGTTCAAGGCCAGCCTGGTCTACATAGCAAATCCAAGCTACAGGGAAACCCTGTCTCAAAAAGATCAAAAATTTTTTTTAATAAAAAAATGAAAAGTAAATTTGGTCATAGTAGCTCCCTCCTATAGTCCCAGCACTTGGGAGGCTGAGGCAGAAGGATTCAAATGTGAGGCCAACACAGGCTACATAGTGAGTTTCAGGTCAACTTGTTCTACAGAGTAAGACTGTCTTAACAAAACCAAAAAGTAACCCAATGGTTTAGAGATGTAGCTCAGTGGTAGAGTATTTCCCTATCATGTGCAAGGCTTTAAAATCAATCGAAAGCACCACAAGCATAAATAAAATAAAGATATCTCATTCTGGGGGTCTGGGCAATGGCTCAACAGGGAAAGGTGCTAGCCTAGAAAGCCTGAGAACCTGAGTGTGGAGCCCTGAAACCCACATAAGAAGCTGGATTTGCTGACATACATCTGTGATTCTGGGACTCTGATGGCGAGATGGGAAGCTGAGACAGGAGACTTTTCCAGAAGTTCTTGTGGGTCAGCTAACCTGAAGCAAACAGCACAGCAGCAGAGAGGACCCTGCCTCAACAAGGTAGAAGGTCAGAACTGAGTCCCAAAAGTTGTCCTCTAACCTTCACACACACACACACACACACACACACACACACACAAACACATACACACACAGAGAAATAATTTTTTTTTTTAGTTTCTATGAATAAATTTTATCATCAATCTGCTACTGACAAATAAAAGCCCAAACAAGCAAAAAACAGAAGGGTCACACCATGGCTTGGTGGGAGATAAAACTACCTTAAAAAGGAAAGAAACCCCCAAACCAAAACAAAAAAACCCAAACCAAAAAAAAGACATGAAATAAAACAAAAAAAAATTTTTTTTTGTCTTTTTGAGACAGGGTCTCCAGGTAGCCCCAGCTGTCCTGGAACTCACTATGTAGACCAGGCTGGCCTTGAACTCACAGAGATCCGTCTGCCTCTGCCTCCCAAGTACTGGGATTAAAGGTGTGAGCCACCAGGCCTGGCAAAACAATTATTTTTAAAAAATGGGTGTGGTGGTACACCCTGGCAATCTCAGCAATCCAAAGGTAGACTCATCAGTTGTTCCAAGTCATTCTCAGCTACCCCAAGTTGAAGCCCAGCTACAGATCTCTCAAAAACAACAACAACAAAAACCCTCAAAAGCACTAGCAACCACCAACCTACAGATTAGGGAGATGGGTATAGCCCTGGAGTTTATAGGATATCCTTCATGTAGACTCAGAAACCCTGGGGGTCTGGTTGGTTGTCTGCCTTGTCATCTTCGCCTTGGTACCCAGACGTCGTGGTAGAGACAGGAGTTTCCACAAGGCTTCTAGAACTGCAGGGAGCCCTGGGGTGCCGGGTGAGGATGGAGGCTTAGGACATGGGCCCCAGGAGCCCTGCCTAGCCTGGCCCTGCACTGTGGGCAGAAGCTGGATAGGCTGAGCTCTCTGAAGAACACATCAAAATCATCAAGTGCAGAGGACCTCCCTTCAGGAGGCTATGTTGTAGAAGGGCTTGTATTCGTAGGACAGGAGGCTGAAGCTGGTGGGATGGCAGAAGGACTTCAGGTCCCTGTAAAGCTGCCGAGCCTGCGCTGGTGGAACCAAGCCTTAACTTGTTTCTCTTTCCAGTTGAGTTTGTTGGCCAGGCTCTTTAAAACCTCCTGGGCAGGATAAGAGTTCTTCAAATATACTTCTAGTGCATTCCCGCTCCCAGCTGAAAACCTGGTGGTTCAGGGAATATGGTGTTTTTCCATCTTGGCTGCAGCTCAGTCAGGTGCTTGAGATTCTATCCTGAGAGCCTAGACTTCAATAAAATGTTTTAAATCTCATTGTGGATTTATTTTGCATTTGGCTGCTGATCCATGACCTAGAGAGCCTTTTCATGTGCTAATTTGCCAACCATAGATTTTTTTTTCCTGAGTAATAATGTGTCTGTTCTGTTTTTTTCACCCGTTCCCCCTCTTTTCTAATGGGTTTTCTTCTTATCATTGATTTGCAAGTGATTTCTATATTCTATATAGAAGTCCTCTGTTGGATAAGTTGTTTCATTGTTCAGTTTGTTTTAGATAAATTTTTTTTTAAGATTTTATTCATTTTTGGTGGGGCATGGTGGCACATGCCTTTAATCCCAGCACTCAGGAGGCAGATGGATCTCAGTGAGTTCAAGGCCGGTCTGGTCTCCATAGTGAGTTCCAGGTCAGCTGGGGCTACAGGGAAATCCTGTCTTGAAAAGACTGAGAAAGGGGGCTGGAGAGATGGCTTAGCAGTTAAAGAACACTGACTGTCCCGGGTACAAATCCCAGCACCCACATGGCAGCTAACAACTGTCCATAACTCCAGTTCCAGGGGATCCGACAGCCTCTTCTGTCTTCCACGGGCATTGCACGATAGGGGTGGACTTACCTACATGTAGGCAATACACGCATACACATAAAAATAATAAATAAAATATTTTAATAAAAAAATTTTCTGTACATTAGAAATTAAATGGCGCATGCCTGTAGTCCCAGCACTTGGGAGGCAGAGGCAGGCAGATCTTTGTGAGTTCAAGGCCAGCCTGGTCTACAT
>NW_008357929.1:8697629-8730511 GCF_000622305.1 Nannospalax galili
AGAAAAGAAAAACGAAAAAATATTTTATTAATTTCTATTTTATGTGTTTTGCCTGCATGTATGCAAATGCACCATGTGCATGCCTGGCGCCCCCAGAGGCAAAAAGAGGGCATCAGATCTCCTGGAACTGTAGTTAAGGATGGGTGTTAGCTGCTATGTGTGGACCTGAATCCAGGTCCTCTGGAAAAACAATAAGTGCTCTTAACTGCTGAGCCATCTCTCCAGCCCCTGTCTGTTTTATTTATTTTTGAGACAAGGATACCTAATATCTTCCTCTGTCCTCCCCACATGCATGCATAGGCACAAGTACTTGCACAAACATGCACACAAACACATGTACTATGTACATACACATTCCATACATTTATAAATACTTTATAATTTTGTTTTTCGTATATATGTATGTATATATATATATATATATATGACAAGATGTCACTATGTAGTTCTAGCTGGCCTCAGATTCATTATGTAGACCAGGTTGACCTTAAAGTTGCAGTGATCCTCCTGCCTCGGCCTCCTGAATGATGAGGTTACAGATGTGAGCTACCATGGCTAGCCTCTTGATTTTTGTTTTTAGATTCTAATTTTATGTATTTTTTATTTTGTGTGTATGAGTGTTTTGCCCGCATGTATGTAAGTGCATCCATGTCATGCAGTACCTCCAGAGGTCAGAAGAATGCATCAGATCCCCTGGAACTGGAGTTATGAATGGTTGTTAGCTACCATGTGGGTGCTGGGAATCGAACCAGGGTCCTCTGCAAGAGCAGCCAGTGCTCTTAACTGCTGAGCTACCTCTCTAGCCCCTAGGTTCTAATTTTATATCCTTACAGGTATAAGTCTATGGTTGTTTTGCTGAGTCTTACTTATGGAGGATTGTTTCCTTGTATGTCTAATGACTCATGATCATGAGATAATATACTATTGATCTTAATCTATAAGAATTTCAGGGCCTAAATTTGAGATTTTTCCCCCTTGGGGAGAAATTTCATCTGCCTCTGCCAGGAACCAGAGATTACAACCAACTTGAGTCAGTTTCTGTATTGTTTGTGAGTTCCACATGAGTGTAGCAGTCTAAAAAACCCCACATCTTGAAATAGGCTCACAAATTTGTATGCAGTAGCAATACTGCTAAAAGTAGAGGTTCTCTTAGCCAGTCATGGTGGCGCACGCCTGTAGTCCCAGCACTTGGGAGGCAGAGGCAGGCGGATCTCTGTGAGTTCAAGGCCAGCCTGGTCTACATAGTGAGTTCCAGGACAGCTGGGGCTACCTGAAGACCCTGTCTCAAAAAGTCAAAAAAAAAGTAGAGGTTCTCAACCTGCATGGTTAAGTGAATGGGTAAAAGAGTGACTGTGTGCAGAATACCTCACATAGGAAGAAGCGAGAGGGCATCGGAATACATAAACATTAACAAATGTGAATTTTTTTATACTGACGATTGAACCCAAGGCCTCATGCATGTTAGTCAAGTGTTCTACCATTGAGCAATAGCCACAGCCCCGAATGAATGTTTTTACTGGACTAGATGAAACTATGAAAGTGTAATGAAGGTGGGAGTATTTGAGCTGAGCTGTAAAAGGCTAGGTGGATGCTGAAAGGTAGTCCAAGCTAAAGGGAACAAGGAATGTTCAAGATCTTGATGAGAAACACAATGGTTCTATGAGCTTTCTCACAGGAGACTATGTGAGATATGACTTTCCTCTGAACATCCACTGTCCTCACAGATCTGGGCATCATCATATTCTAGGAGTTACATTAACACATGAGGGACACTTGGACATATGAATGCAGATGCAGCAAGAGAGGCAAAAGCCAGCTGGGTATGTGCCCAGAATCCCAGCACTTGGTTGGTGTAATATAAATTATATTAGTAAATTGTCATATGCTGTTTAAACTTATGAAGTAGACTCTAGGAACAAGGAGACCTCCCCTTATCTCCTCCAAAGCCCTCTGTCCTGAGTCAGGCTGGCCGCCTGGCTCTAACAGGAAGAGAGAAAAACAGCAAGCATCAAAGAGTATTAAAAACATTGCATCCAAGCCAGGTGTGGTGGTGCATGCTTTATGCCTTTAATCACAGCACTCAGAAGGTCAAGGTGGGATCTCTGTGAAATCAAGCCAGTCTGGTCTCCATAGTGAGTTCCAGGCCAGCTGGGGCTACAGGGACATGCTTTCTCAAACAAACAAACAAACAAACAAACAAACAAAAACAAACAAACAAAAATTCTTGAATCAATAAAAATACTTTAAAATAAAAATAAGTGATGTAAATATATAGTACTCAAGTATGAAATTCTCAAAAACAAAAAATATTGCATCCTTGAGAACAGCTCGAAAATAAACCACTTCCAGCAGAAGTGACTGTTGTTTATCCCATGGCACAAAAATGCTTGCAGCGGGAAAGAGAAGCTGGAAGCAGAAGGCTCAATGGGAATTCCAGATGACTGCTTCAGCTTCCCCAGTCAATTTCTGCTGGATGTTGGTAAGCCCCTGATTTGATGATGTTACCTTTGGTCTCTCAGTCAGGCTACTCCAGCTGTCCCTGCTGGGTGCTGTAAACTGATTTGATGATGTTTTGCTGTCTCTCTATCTGCAACTTGCTCTTGGTTCTTTTACTTTGGCTGGCTTGTGTGCTTACTAAACTCACTCATTCAAAACCAAAAGTATAGCTACATAGATCATTCTCTGAACCATACGGAACAGTTGGGAGGTAGAGGCAGGAAGATGAGGAGTTCAAGGTCATCCTTGGCTACATAAATTAATGTGAAAAAAATAGCATTACAAAGGATACAGATTAATAGCCAAAGGATACAGATTAATAGCCAACTGGAAAGATGAGGTGAGGCTCAGGGGTGGGCAAGAGTTTCTAATACGGTCATTGGACTTGACATTCTCTCAGTATCTTCCTGTGCTCATCAACTCCAAAGCTCCCTGACCAACGCTGTGCTGGATTCATATGGAGGCTCCCTTATATAGTTCCCATATATGGCCATCAGTGTTTGAAATTAATCTCCAGCCACTCTCTCCCCATCTCAGCAGTTGGGGAGTGAGGATGAGAGTTCCAACCATCTGGCAACAGACCCCATCCTCCTGAGTCTTCATTAGCATAAACTCAGGTATGATTGAAAGGGGCCTATTCAAAACAACAACAGATATTCCTGGCACCACTATCACTCAGGAAATTCTGAGGGTTTTAGGAGCTCTGTGGCAGGAACTGGGACAAAGACCAAATCTACATTTCTTATTATATCCCAACTTCACAGATGGAGAGGCGGATGAGAATTGGGGGCACTATAGTTTGGACTGCTGGCCTTGGTTGTCTACACTTCATCTTGCCTCAGTGGGAACCACAGGCAGAGGCTCACCCCCACTTCCATCTTTAGTTTGAGCAAAAAACATCCAGGGGATTAGAAGCCTTTTAGCTCCTCCCCTTGTCCTTATTTACCTCCTCCTTTGAATCTAGAGCTTCTTCCCGCTCTCATCCCCATCTTTGCCTACAAAGGAGTTGGAATAGGGGCTGGAGAGAAGGCTCAGCGATTAAAAGAACACTGACTGTTCTTGCAGAAGTCCCGGGTTCAAATCCCAGCACCCACATGGCAGCTAACAACTGTCTGTAACTCCAGTTCCAGGGAATTTGACAGTCTCTTCTGTTCTCTGTGGGCATTGCATGACACGGGTGCACTTACCTACATGCAGGCAACACATGCATACACATAAAATAAAAATATATTAAATAAAAATTTTTTTAAAAGGAGTTGGAATGTAGGATTACACAGCCTGACTATTCTAACCACCCTTAGGGAGTCCCTCCTCCAGACTGGGATGGACTTCTTATTAACACCTTATACCTGAAGGTCCAGATTGGGCATTGCCCTTCCCCGGTCTCTGCCATCCCATATCTGAAAAAGATGAACACATTTACACCAGCAGGCCAAGTTTTCTGGCACAGGGCAGAGAGCCAGGAAGATGAACAGGGAGGGCACCCAGATGTCCCCTGTGCCCTTGATTGGGAAGGGTAGTAGGAGGATCACAGCTTGAGAAAGATTTTTTCAAGACTCTTACTCCTGGAACTGCCTCAGTGCTGCATTAGTGAGTTTCTCCTCTGCCCTGATCTGGCCATCTCACCTACGGCAGTCCCACAATAGGGGAAAGTACTGCAGCATCCTGGCTCATTCTCTGAATTTCATACAGCTCTTCCCTCTGCTTAGAAAAGTTTTCCTAACCTGGCTGATACTAGTTTGGCCTTACCAAGTGCCCAAACCCATCATATCTCTTCTTCTACACCCCAAGGCCCCTGTTCCCTCCCTTCACTGCATTATCACCTTGCCAGTAACTTGTCTCTCCTGATAGTCTCTTAAGTTCCAAGTAAACAAGGACTTCATCTTGTCTGGGTGTTATTATATTGCACACGCCCAGGCTAGTGTCTGGCTTTTGTGGTAAGTATTCAATAGCCTTTGTTGAACATATGGATGGGACAGAAAGTCATCTAGGGAAGCCAAGGAGATTTTTAGAATCAAGAGCTCCTTCACTGGAAATGGTAGGGATGGGAATTTCCAAACTTCACCAACATGTATCCTCTTTAGAATCCAATCTCCGCCCCTTTCCCAGTTTGACATTTCCTGGATCTTCATGGTTGGCCTTTTGCAGGCCCTTGAGTAGAACTCTCCCTATTATATCACTCCATCACCTCCCAGGTCCACAAGGTCCCTTCTATTCATTCCCATTTGCATTTGCCTCACCAATTTTCAGTCATTGCCTACTACATTATGTGGACGTTCTGTTCATAGTCACTGTATTCCTTTAGACTTACAATGGGGATGAGAGCTACCACAGTACAGTAGCTTAGACCTCCACCCTGGAGTCTGCTTGAGTTTGAAGTCCAGATTTATCACTTTCAAGGCTGTAAGCCTGAGAAAGTTACTTTTTGTCATTATACCTATGTGTCTTCTTCAAGATGAGTCTACTAGGAGGATCTACCTGATGGTATCATTAAAAATTTAACCAGGCCGGGTGTGATGGCACATGCCTGTAGTCCCAGCACTTGGGAAGCAGAAGCAGGTGGATCTCTGTGAGTTCAAGGCCAGCCTGGTCTACATAGTGAGTTCCAGGACAGCTGGGGCTACTTCAAAAAGAAAGAAAACATTAACCATACCTGTGTGTAGCTAACCTCCAAAATGGCTTCCAGTGAGTCCCCTCCTGGTATTCAATGTGTTGAATAATCCCTTCTCCAAATTAACAGAGCTCATCCATGTAATCAATGGGATATTGCAAAAAATACAGTGTGGGCAAATTTTTTTTTGTTTTGAGACAGTCTTGCTTGGTAGCTCAGGCTGCCTTGGAACTCACTATGTAGCTGAGAGTTGCTTCAAACTTTCAATCCTCCTGCCTCAGTCTTCCAGGTGCTGTGATTATAAGCATGCACCATCATAACCAGCTAAGAGTGTGACTTTTGAACAGGGTCATAAAGACAGTATGGCATCTACCTTACTATTGTATTATTCCTTCTGGAGAAGACATCTACCATGATGAAGACACATAAGCAGTCTATTGGACAGCCCCACAGGTCGAGAAACTGAGGCCTCCTGCCAACACAAACTCGCCAGGCATGCAACTGAGTTGTCTTGGAAGCTGACCTTCCAGCCTAAGTCATACCTTAGATTTCTACAGCTAACTGTAATCATGACCTAGCTTAGTTGCTCCCAATTTTTTAAAAGTTTTATTTTTATTTTATATGTCTGAGTGTTTTGCCTGATGTATGTACACCACGTGCATGTGGTGCCCACAGAGGTCAGAAGAGGGCATCAGATCCCCAGGGACTGGAGTTACAGACAGTTGTGAGCCATTATGTGGGTACTGGGACCAGAGCAGCAAGTGCTGTAAACCATTGAGCTGCTTCAGTCTCTGTTCCCAAATGTTTATTACATATAATTACTTGTATTTATGAAATACAGTATGATAATCAAAACTATATAGAAGGCTGAAACAGGACGATTGCCATGAGTTCAAGTCCAGCCTGGGCTAAATAATAAGTGCTGGGTCAGCTAGAACTAGCGAGACTCTTGTCTCAAAAAGCAAGCAAACAAAAAGCTTTGCCATTTCTTTGTTTTGGGAACATAGGAACTAAGTCTTTGGAAAATATAAAACAAATTGTTGCAAACTATAGTCACTCTACTGCCTAAACCTGAAACTCGGGATTGTGATGTTTCTGGGACACACAGCTAGGAAGTCACAGGGGTGCCATGTCATGAACCCAGGTCATTTAGTGCCAAGTCCTAAGCTCCATTTTCTGCCCTACTGTTCCAGTTATCTATTTTTAGGAAATAACATGTTATGGCATAAAATGACTTTTTTTGTTGTTTTGTCTTATTTTGTTTTGTTTTGTTTTGTTTTGATATGGTCTCATGGAATCCAAGCTGGCCTCCAAGTCATATGCAACTGAACCTGACCTTGAACTCTTGATCCTCTTGCCTCCACCTCCCAAGTGTTGGGATTATAGAAATGTGCCACCACACCTGGTTAAAACAACTACTTCATTATTTCTCTGGAGTCGGTGGGTCAGGAATTCCAATAGGATGTTATGGGGATAGTTTATCCCTGCTCCATGATCTCTAAGGTCTTAGTTAAAAAATTGAAAGTCTGAGGTGGTTATGGTGGCACATACTTTTAATCCCAGCACTTGGGAGGCAGAGGCAGGCAGATCTCTGTGAGATCAAGACCAGTCTGGTCGACATAGAGAGTTCTAGTCTAGTTGTGGCTATAGTGAGACCCTGTCTCAAAACAAACACACAAAAAATTTGAAAGTCTGAAGTTAACTTGACAGCTGGGGTTATACCATCACTTCTGCCTCTGTTATGAGTGCTGGCTTTTGGCCGGGCTATTCTTTGGACTCCTCCTGGCCTGAGCCTTATAGATAGTGATTAGGTTCCAGAGTTATCATCCCCAGTGGGAAAGTAAAAAACGCTACCTCCTTAAGGCCTGTGCCCAGAATGTGGTACAGTGTCAGATCTATAGCATTCTATTGGTCAACCTCTCATAGAGCCAAGGCTGAAGGGAGGGTACCTAGTACCTCTCCTTGGGAGACATATCAGAGAATTTGAGAGCTAACTTTTTTATTTTTCGAACTGATACAACTGTAGTAGCCTTGTTTGGTGAAAGGCTCAAAGAAGCCAGACCTGGGGCTAGGGGGATGGCTCAGTATATAAAGTGATTGCTGCATAAGCATGAGGACCTGAGCACCTACATAAAAATCCAGGCACCTGTAACTCCAGCACTGGGGATATGGAGATAGGCAGATCCCTGGAGCTCACTGGCCAGCCAGCCTGGCCAATCAGTGAGCTCCAGGTTCACTGAGTGATCCTGTCTCAAAAATAAAGTAGATGGGGCTGACAAGATGGCTCAGATGACCTCAGTTTGATCCCTGGAACCACATTAAAAAGAGATGCAAGCCAGGGTACATGCCTTTAATCCAAGCATTTGGGAGGCAGAAGCAGATAGATCTCTGTAAGAGGCCAGTCTGATCTACATACCAAGTTCCAGGCTGGCTGAGGCTACAAAGAGACCCTGTCTCAAAAAAAAAAAGAAAGTAAAAGAAAAGGAAAAACCACCAACCCAACAAATAGCTTGATGCAGTAGCACACATCTGTAATCCTTGAGAAGAGATAGAATTGTAGAGAAGCTCAAGGGGCAGCTTAGGGAGAAAGAGAATACAGGAAGCAGAAACAATAGAGACCTTATCTCAGCCAGGAATGTGAGCACTGACTCCTGAAAGCTGTCCTCTAACCTCACGTGTGTGCTGTGACGTGTATTCACACCCTCACTCACACCACAACACACATACACACATAATAAAGGAAAATAAGGTAGAGAGTGATAGAGGATGACACTCAAAGTTGACTTCTGGCCTCCATATGTGCACATGCTCCTACATGATGCACAGATGATCGTGTATATACACACAGTAGAGGAGAGAAGAGAGATGGAGAGAGAGAGAGGAGAGAGAGAGACCCTGCCCCACAGGTCATCCTTTAAATGTGCCTATGTATACAGAAAGAAAAACAGGAACTGGGAATGTAGGGCTAGGTTGAATGTTTGCCTAACACGGCAGGGACGTGTCCTGGTGCTTACTACTTGCTAAGCATGGTGGAAACAAAGACCACAGACCCTTAGGTCTTTGGCTTCATAGGAAGCACATGATCTGGAGAGAAGGTAGGGAAAGCCCATCAAGTCAGCTCTTCTCTGACCTTGGCTGTGGTGAGCCTGGACTGCAGTCTTGACAGAGCCTGGGCCTATCCTCTTACAGATGCCCATGTCACTGAGAAACCTCTGGACCTTGTTGTGCAGTCATGTAGCTACAAGCAGCTTCGGAAAGGAGACAGTGAGGCCACCAAGCCCTCAACAGGGGCCTCTTGGAATTCACTGCGACAGCAGCAAAAGCTGAGCCCTTGGATGTCACCCTGCACCTTTGCTGCTGTGGGAAAACAGAATGTCCCCTCTGAGCTTGTGCGTTCCAAGCATGCCCTGGGGCAGGCCTGTTCTATCACCATCAAAGAAGCTTCTCAGCTAAAGCAGCAAATTCAATCCATTCAGCAGGCTACTGAAAAGCTCTTAGCCTAAATCTGAGATCTCTGCCTTGTTTTCTCCACTGCCTCCCCTCAGGTTGTATAATCTCATTGTGTTAGCATGTAATATTTTCAATGGTTTTCTATTATAAAATATTGTGGTACATTAAAAGAAAATAACAAAAAAAGACCATCAAGCCAGAAGTGGTGCTGCACACATGTAATCTTAGCACAGGAGATAGAGGTAGTCAGGAGTCCAAAATCATCATTAGCTACATAGCAAGTTTGAGGCCAGCCTGGACTACATGAGACTTTGTCTCACAAAACAAATAAAAACAAAACAAAACAAAAACAAAACCCACCACCTTGATATCACAGGTGCCATAACTGAGAGATGTCTGGAGAAGGGAGTCTACTCTCCCCCAGAGTAGCTCAGAAGCAACTTTCCAGAAGGCATAATATCTGAGCCAAATTAGAAGGGTATCCCAGGTGGAGGAACAAGCCTGGGCAAAGGCAGAAAGAGTGTTTGGGCAACTACAAGTGATTCAAATGGTTGTAGGGAGGGGGACGAAGTGGGCAGTTCCAAGAGATAAAGTTCCAGACAAGTGACACCTAGCTTCCAAGCACTACAATGGGAACTCATTTGGTTACTCATGAGAGGTAGGCTTGTAGGCACTCAAGGAAGAAGAAGGCTTCCCTGGGCTCTGCCATGGGGCTTGAAAACAATTCTAAGAGAACCAGGGGGCTCTCAGGGAGGGAGGTATGTTTGGACATGTGGAGTCTGAAATGTTCATTGGCATGTCAGTGGAAATTCCAATTAGATCTGTATTTAGGGAACTCTGGCCTGAATAGGCAATAAGGCAAGTGAGAGCGACTGATGGGCAGCCTTGAATAGAGGGTGAATGAGTCAGGTCTGTATTCTCTAGGCAGGGAGGAGATAAGGAAGGTCTTAAATTATTTTTTTGAGACAGGGTCGCATGTATCCCAGGTTGGCCTCGAACTTGCTATGTTCCTGAAGATGACTTTGAACTTTTGATCCTCCTGCCTCTTCCTTTCCAGTGCTGGGATGACAGGCCAGAACCACCATGCCTGGCTCTATTTTGTTTTTTCCAGTGTTGGGAATAAAATCCAGGGCCTGTCAGGCAAGGGCAAGTGCTCTACCACAAAACTACACTTTCCTTTTCATCCTTCTCATGTTTGTTTTTTTTGTGTGGTTTTGTTTTTGAACAGGGTCTCAGGTAGCTCAGGCTGGACTTGAATTTGATATATAGCCAAAAATGACCTTGAACTCATGATCTTCCTGCCTCTACCTCTCGAGTATAGGGATTACAAGCATGAGCCACCATGAACAGTTAATTCCCTTCTCATCTTTTATTTTTATTATTTTCATTTTATGTGTATGAGTGTATTGCCTGCATATATGTAAGTGCACCCGTGTCTTGCAATGCCAGCAGAGGTCAGAAGAAGGCATCGAATCCCCTAGCACTGGAGTTACAGATGGTTGTTAACCACCAAGTAGATGCTGGGAATTGAACTTGGGTCCTCCGCAAGAGCAGTCAGTGCTCTTAACCACTGAGCAGTCTCCCCAGTCCCCTTCTCATCTTTTAAATGAAGATGATGTATTTCTTTGATTCTGTTCATTTTTAGGTTTAACATCTAAGTCAGAATGTATCCTTAAGATGCATGAAGGCATGCCATGGTTTAATTGATGGGTATTTTTTTTTAGTACAAAGTAATGGTATTATAATTGATGATATGGTGAATTTAATGGGATCCAGTAGAATCCAGTAGTGATTACCTTAAAGGATTGTTGCAAAGCAAAAATAAACTCATAAAATGCTTGGGACTGTTGGGATGGTGGCACCTACCTGTAGTCCCAGCTACACAGCAAGACAGCAAAAAAAAAAAAAAAGAAAAAATAGGCTGGGCGTGGTGGTACACGCCTTTAATCCCAGCATTTGGGAGGCAGAGACAGATGGATCTCTGTGAGTTCGAGGCCTGCCTGGTCTACATAGTGAGTTCCAGGACAGCTGGGGCTATAGGGAGACCCTGTCTCAAAAAAAAAGGTAAAATAAAAAGAATAAGGAAATAAGCACAGAGTGGATAATAAGTTAAATAAGTTGTTGCAGAGAAAGGATTTAAAGTCAGGCAGTCCAACTCCAACACCCAAGTTCATTACAAGCAGTGAGCAGTAGTGTGGAACTTCAGGACTCATGAGGCCCTGGAGGGTGACATGGATTCAAGGGAAACACAGTCAGATGGAGCATATGGGAGACTGAGGTCCACTGTAAGAGGGTTCAGAATGGGCTGGGGACTTCTACAAGAGAGGTGGGAGGACAGGACAAATGTCCTTGAATAATGGTCTACTGATTACTGAGTGGGAAAACAAGAACTATTCCAAAACGTTGAGCCTGGAAAGGGAGGATGGGCATGGGAGGGAACAAGGCAGCTGTTGCCATTCAGAGGACAGCTGTGCTGCCCTGAGGTCAGGAAGCAAGGCTTCTCACCCCTTCTTAGGCAGTGATGCTGCCTGGTACCTGAGAGGGATTTAAAATTTCGTCTTGGGCAAGGTGTGTGATCTTGTATGACTTCTGGCTCTCATATTTTCATGTGACCAGAATGACCAGAATGTCTACAATGTGTAAAACAAAAAGAGAGCCAGATATTGGTGGTGCATACTTATAATCGCAACACTTGGAAGGTGGAGGCAGGAGGTTCAGGGGTTCAAGGTCATCATTGGCTTCATAGTATGTTGGTGGCCAGACTGAGCTACAAGAGACCCAGTTTCAAAGATAAAAACAAACCATTGTTGAGATGGCTGAACAGATTAAGGTGCTTGTTGCCAAGTCTGATGACCTGAGTTCAATCCCTGGGACCCACATGGTGGAAGAAGAGAACTGACTCCTGAAAGTTGTTCTCTGACCTTCACACATGTGTCATGGCACACATGGGCCTACACACAATAATTAGTTAATTACTTAATTTAAAAATTTTAAAGGAAAAAAATGGAAATTTTTCTCATGGAAGGTAGGAGGTTGTCTCTCTATCCCTAGCAGCACTAGGACAGTGATTCTAACCCTGGCTGTAAGTCACACTGAGGCCTCAAATGAGACCACTTCATTCAGACAGCAGGAGGGGGCTAAACATGAATAGTTCTAAAGTTGCCCAGGTGACTACAAATATGCAGCTATTTGAAAACACTTGCCTGGGAGCCTCCAGGTACCCAGTTTGAAAACTACGTGAAGGCTGGGATTCCCTCTGGGCCTACATGCTTAGACTGGGACTGATAGATGGTGACAGGTCTCTCTGAAACTTCCATCTCTTATCACCCAAACTCAAAACTCCTGATATACAGAGGCCCACCACCAGGGTTTCTCTTCCATAAACTGCTGACATCAGGACAGGATCATTCCTTGTTTGGGTTTTCCTGTGGATTGCAAGTATGTCTAGCAGCACCCTTGGTCTCCACCTACGAGATGCCAGCAGCACGTTCCCCCAACCAAAACAAAACCGGCTCCAGATATTGCTAAATGTGTATGTGAGTGGGATGTCACCCTTAGTTAGAATTCCTGAGAATCTCCACCCGCACCCCCAACCCCGACCTCCCGGGTTGAGAGAGAAGCCAGGCAGGGGTGGAAGGCATCACACAGCAAGTTTAGTTGGGCCCAGCAGGAGAGAAGGCCAGGGCTGCACAAGTTAACAAGATGGATAGAATGCGAGCCAGCTGGTTGACTGATGTGGTCTCACCCCAGAGGGAGGGAGTTTTCCAGAACTCTCATTCCCGGATTCTGTCCAGATCAGTCATAGGAGTGCCTGAAGCAGCTTCTAGGGGCAGACAGGCCTGGCTTTCCGGGAATGGGCAGAAGGGATGTGGGAGTGGTGGTGGTGTGTAGGGGATTCTTTCCTTCTGTAGATAATTTCCTGGCATCATCCATTGCCTTGTCTGATTGGTGGAGGGATGGAGGGGAGGAAATTTACAGCTGTGGGTGCCTGGGTTCCTAGAGGCCATCGGGCACTGGGATTGATGGCACGGAAGTCTGGGTTTTAGGGTTTGGAAGACTGGGCCTTTCGGGCTGGGAGTAGGAAATGAATGGTCCCCACCCCAAGGGATGTGGAAATTGTGTTCACAACTTCCTTAAAACTGGAGATGGGAAGGCTATCAACATCTTCACACCTCTTTTGCTTGCAGGTGGCGATACCTGAGTGAACAGAGAGGACGGAAGGCTGTGGGAGAATGAGGAAAGGGGATTGGGAGGAAGGAGGGAGGAAAGTACTAGTCTGGGCAGGAAGTAGAGAGCCGGTTCCCAACTTTCTCTGGTTATCCCGGTTATTCCCGCAACTCACTCCACCTGGAGGCTCAGAGCACCCAAAAGCAGCACAGCTCCAAAGACAGATGACAGCAGAATCCTAGCTTCGCGCAGATCATGACTGCCTGCAGGGAACCCAAGAGACTACGGATGATCCTGGACCACACCCGCCCACGCAACGGGAGCCCAAAGGCTCTGGGATCCAGGCCGGGAAGCGGGTAAGAACCTGGGAAGCAGCGCTTGGGGGGCCAACAGGACGCCTCCTTGCCCTCGCAGGTGGAGCAGTTATACAGGATGGTGCTGCCCCCTGCAGGAGACAGCGGGAGCAGCGCTGGAGGGCGAAGCCCAGGCCTCCACCCTTCCAGCTACCCAGCTTCCTCCCGCAGCTGCCCTACTCCCAGGAGGCTCCACGTTCTATTACCCCCCTGTCTTTTACTCACGACAGGCGGGAGCACAGAGGGCTGAAATGAAAGACAAGGAGAGTGGAGGTAGCCGACCTGTGTCATCACACACAACTTTTCAACAAATCCCAGGCACCTGGCCCCCCCCCATTCCTTTCCCCATCAATACCTTCCCTGGTGTACTGGGGAATCTTGGTCTTCTGAAGCCATTGCCAATATGAAGGAAGTGAGGAGATGGATCGTTTTATCTCTGGAGAAGCAGAGTACAGCCATACTGCCCTAGGCCCCAGCAATTCACATGCCCCCATGCTCCCTCCTGGATCAACTCCTGTCTTCAGGTCCCCCACCCGGTAACTCTCCATGGGGCTCAGGAGGACCCAAGGTTTCAGTTTCCCAATGACCTCACCCATGACCCTCAGGACTCGGTGAGTCTTCTCTGTGATTTTGTTCATGGTCACTTCATCTGTGGAGATGGGCAAGATCAAGCTATTCTCTCACCAGCCTTAGGAGGGTCTTCTACTTTTTCAGAATTCAGAGCTCTCCCAAAAGGAGAGGCTAATATATCCAGAGATGACTGAGAGGCAATGTCTGATAGGGCACAGCTAGGGATTCACATGCCACTCCTTAGGATTGAGGGGTGACTGTTGCTGGACCAAATGTGAATGTCCGGTCTTACCTAAGGCAAACGCTGAGAAATCTTGGGAAGCCCATTCCTTCCACTGCTCCTCCATCTGGCTATTGAGACGAGCCAGGCGGTCTGACAAGGCATGGGTTGGAAGGCGACAAAAGATACAGGCCTGAGCAACTGCCAGGAAAACCCCACTTAGTGCCAGCACCCACATGAGGCCTGCTGGGGGATGGGATGTGAGTTGGGCCCACTTGGGCCAGGGAGGCCTCAGAATGCTCTGTAATTCCAATTCCAACCCTTTGTCTGGGAAATTCTAGACTACTCCAGAACAATGCTGTTGTTCCATTCTTGGCTGAGGAAAAGCTGCCCCCCCCTTCAAGAACTGGAGGCCAGAAGATATCTCTAGTAGGAGGACAGAGAAATCAAAGTTTCTGTTGCAAGGAGGACAGTGGCCCAAGTCCATGGTTCCAAAAGCAATTTTATTTTTCTTCTTGTAAGTCACCAGTGATAAATGAATGCGTCTAGTGAAGAAGTTGTGTGTGTGTATCCCATCCTCTCAGGAACCCAGAAATCCCATCCCTTCCCACATCCTCCCCTACTCTCCCAAACTCTTCATCTCTCTCTGTCCAGGACAGCCTTGGGCCTTACTGGGCTATCTCCTAGCAACAGGCCCATAGTTGCCTCAGCAAACAAGAGCTCCCCATAGGTCTCAGAGGCCCAGCTAAGCCCAGTGACTTTTACCTCTCACAGGAAGATCCTAGTGACTCAAACTCAAACAGGCTCCTCCTGCCTACCTGATGTTGGCATAAACACACACACAAACACATACACACCCTATGATTAAACTAAATCTGAATCTACTCACACACATACCACAGGTATACCTGAGCCTCAACAGTTGCTGAGCAACCTCTAATACACCTGGACATGCAGAGATCACAGAAGGACCATCATGTAGACACAGCAATCAGTAACACAGATGGGAACCAGGATGCCAGGGACCCATGCATCATTGAGATACACTGGCTGGCATGCATACACATGAAGGCAGCCCAAGACATAAAAAACTATCGCCCTCTTTCCCATATCCACCTCACTTATATATGGTCTCTTCTAAAACACTTATATGGTATCCTCTAAAACACATGGAAGTCCAGAGGGGTACTCCAGCCTCCTTGCTGATGGGGATTCTCCTAGCTCCCGTATGTCAACCTAGGATGAAGTATGCTCTTTTGGTCTGTCTACCTCAGGAGGTGGCTTGGGACATGGCTAAAAAACTCCCCATTCCCATCCCAGAGTGGCATGGCCTCTTAATGGTCAGAGCAGGATAAGGTACCTAGCTCCAGGAGGGGAAGCCAAGTCTAAGAGACGGACCACACTAGGTAATTCAAATTATCTCCTTCCCCCTAGTGCTGAAACCTCCAGAATTCTGCTAAGTCTAGCCCTGGCAAAGAGGGGTTCCTTATTTTCCAGACCCCTGAACATTGAGCTTTACCTAAGGTTGGATCTCAGCCCCAGGCAAAAACAGACCAGAAAAATCCTGGGTGCTTTTCCAGGGTAAGCCCCAGCCCACTTGTGGACCACTTGTGAATCCTGAGAGTGGGAGGAGTCAGGTTTGGGAATTACAGCCTACATGCAGGCTCCAGTCAGGTACAGTGGGATCCCTGACTTTCATAGCTCGCTCACCAGGGCTAGAAAGAAGCTTTAAAGAGTCTTTGACCCCTTGTCTGACTCAGTCCTTCATCTCCCCATAGTCAAGCTAAGAATAGCATCATCAGTGCCGGACAAAGCGAAGAGATCTGGAGTTCAGCAGGTCCTCAGGGTCGGGGAAGACAGAGTCCAGACGGAAGCCATGTTCCAGAGCTACCCGTAGCACTTCCTCCAGGAAGGTGGGTGTGCCCACCACCTCCCTTCGCATTTCTGGCCCCCCAGTCCACAGCGGTTGCAGCCCCAGTCTCTCATACTCAACTTCGGGGAGTTCCTGGGGACGGGGGGCCCACTCTAGACGAAAATGTGGGCCCCCCTCTGCCCTGTCCGCACTGGCCACACCAAATCGGGCCCTCAATGCCCCCAGACACTCAGAGTCTGTGCAGAAGAGGTTGGCTCGGAAAGTGTCCACCTGGACAGAGCTCAGTTCATAGTGGTGTGGGCCTCTGCGAGCAGAGAAGTGCACCAGGCGGGGGCTGACATCTACATCAGCATGGAGCAGGGCAGCTGTGGGTGCAGGGGTACCCCGAGAGGCCTCCAGCTCCCGCAAGGCATCCAGGAGGGGCCGGATCTGGTAGAAGTCAGCTTCTGCTCTGAGAAGTGCAGTCTCTCCATAGCCACAGGGCAGGTCCAGTCGGCCAAGCCTTAGGAAATTGAGGATGTGCCGGAAGGCCTTGCCATCCCTGTCGATGAAGTAATGGCCATCCCCTTGGGAGTTGAGACTGGCTGGCATAGGGGTGTCAGCCCTAAACATAGCCCCCAGCATGGAGTCTGGGAAGCGAGTCAGGGTCTCCAAAGTAGTGGAATATAGTGTTCCCCCCACATTCAGGGTCACGGGGCCCCCAAAGGAAGGGGGCGAAGAGGATACAGGAGGAGGGGAAATTTTGGGAACTATAGGACACAGGCAAGGAGAAGGAAAAGCAGAATTTCCTGGCTGTGAGCAGAATTGGATTGGTGACGTTCAGACTCGCTGGGTTGGAGGCATAGGTTGGAGAACAAAACAGCAAAGTTTGTAGCTCACCCCAGCTACCTTGGTGTGGTTGGGGGCACTGGACACAGAAATCCCCGAAAGGACGAGATAACAGATGAAAAGCGCAAAAGGCAGCCAAAGAGGGTAAGGGAGCTTTGGGTCCAGACGGTTCTGATTCTGCTGATTCTGCGTTGTCAGCAATCCCCTTCTGTATTCTTCAGACTGTGGGTTTCCGGAATCCAACCAGCAGGTGACGGTGGCGAGCACAGGGCAGACAGAAGGGCTCAGTTTCCGAGTTTCTCGGCAAATAGCTGCCGCCGCGGGGGAATCCACCCAGGGTTCCGAGGACCCGTCAGAGGCCCAGCCAGGCTTGGGGCGCGGGTCCCAGAAGATGGAGGTGCAATTGTTGGCAGCCGAAGGTGAGCCGCCCGGTACGGCTCAGGGCCGACGGTGCACGCTCTGCCGGAGCTGGGAGTGTCCCAGGACTCCGATGGGAACTGCCGAGTCTCGGGACTCGGGCGTTACCGCCTTGGTCAGTTTTTCGCAGCAGCTGCTGAGGCGCTCTCCACCCCCAGGAAGTGGCCTAAGGGCAGCGGTCAGGGGCCCTTTAAAAGACAGTCCCGCCCCTTGGCGCCCCGCCCTCCGCCCCCGCAGGCTGGCGGGGCTTTGGTGGAGGTGGGAGCCGAGACTCGTGGACGCGAGAGACGGGGCGGACCAGCTGGACTGGCGGACGCGAGCGGGGGTGGGATGACTCATGCAGGTCGCTGCGGATGTGGCCGCGACGGTCCCGCGGTCCTCCAGATGTGCACAACCTCATTCGTACCACCCGGTGGTACTGGAGTACCCTGCGATCCCCGGAGAAGGGATAGTTTTTCTCCGGGTGGCTCCCGGTGGGGAATTCCGAGGGGGCGGGTGCTGAACCACCAAATTCCGGGGATGCCTCTGGGCCACCCTGGCAAGCCCTCTCCATCCCGGCGTGGAGCCAGTTCCGCACGCGGTCAGCTTCCCTCCGGCCCTCAGGGTCTGGTCACGTCTCTGAGCTGGAGAGCCCCGCCCGCCAAGCCAAGCTGCACACGGTCCTTGGCATCAGCTGTACCAGCTGCGCTGCGCAGGTCGCCTCCTCCTCCTCTGGAGCGCACAAACTCCTGACCGCTCCTGGTACACGAGGAACCACAGCGCCCCAAGCCGGGCCGGGCCCCAAGTTGGCGCCCAATAAAAGAACTACAAAAGGGAAAAGCAAGCAACAGAGGTTTTAATGGCGAACCCGCCACAGCAGGGAGGGGAGGGACCTGGAATTAAAGAGTATGGAGGTCGTGACTGCGACGGCTCAGCTTCTCTGGGTCGTCTGACGCCATGAGGGAGAAGTCACGGAAGATGTCAAGATACGTCTCGTCTCCTGAGAAGGATAGAGGAAAAGCTGGGGGACCGGACAGCAGAGCTCGACCACCCAAGAGCATCAGGGCAGTAGGGGTGGGTCAGCGCTTGAAGTGGGGGTGCACCGTGTGCACAGTGCCGGCGTGTGTTCTTTGCTTTGTTCCAAGGGCCTGGCATATCCCATGCGCCCAAAACGTGTTTGTTAAATAAACAGTGGCATTAATGCAGTTGGACACGAAGGGGACAAGTAAGCAAGAGCCAGAATCCCGGTATTTGGCTAGGTGGATACTTTACCTGCCTGGCCCTGGGCCGCTTCAACCTCCCTCATCTTTGCCAATCGTAGCCTGAGTGGGATGGGAATTAAGGAATAAATGATATCTCACTCTCCCTCCCCAATTCCCCGTCCTTTGAGCTGGATTGCATTCATTCATCTGTCTCACCAGTGACTAATGCATCAAAAACAAAAAAAAAACTTTTCAACAATGTTGGTGCCTGAGCAATGGTTCTCTGGATGAACCCCCATTCTCTCACCCTACTGGTCGAAGTTCCTACTCCACACGCCAATGCACATCGGCCTCAGCCCTCCACAATCTTGTTTGGCGTTAGCCCCGCCCCAGTGATGCACAGGTCCAAGCACTAGCTGGACCTGCTGGCATTCTCACAGAGTTACGATGTCAGCGTTGGCTGTTTCCATGGCAATGGTCAGAGGGTCCCTCCCTTCTGTGTCTCGAGCCCCCAGATCTGCGCCCCGTTTCAGGAACAGGCAAGCAAGCCTGGAGACGATAGAAAAGTTCAGCCGCAGCTTCCCGCTTCCCAGTTTCAGCTCCTCCAGGAAACTTCCTCCCCATGGCCACCATTCCCACTGTTCCTACCCTGTGTGGCCAAGAATGGTGGCATGGTGGAGTGGGCCCCGGCCAGCACTGTCTGCTTGGTTCACATTGGCCCCATTCTGGAGGAGAAATTCACAGGCCAGGAGAGAATTCTGCATGGAGAAGTCAAGAAGAAGGTGGTGGCATCTTTAGAGGTGGATTTCAAGATGTTTGGGGGTGGGTCTATAAGAGGGTAAGAGTGTGGAGTTTGGTATTCAGGGTACAACTAGGTATCAGGCTTGGCTGTGGCTGTTTACCCATGTTCACATTAAATCCCTAGGGCACCCCGATGCAGTATGCTGTTCCTACTATACATATGAGGAGAACAAGGCACAGAGAGATTGATAACCTGTTCAAAGTCTCCTGTAAGTGGTGGATTCAAACTCAGATTTACCACCTCCAAATCACACTTTTAGCACCCAGTCTATATTGTTTAACTTTCCTTATGGGGCTGGAGACCCCAGGGGAGTCAGGAGTAAGATAGGAGTCAGGAGGAGCTTTAGGACAATGTGGTTCTCACAGCAGCTGTGGCCTGGATCAGAGGTGTGGCATTCTCCTGACCCCCATTGACCCAGTTGACATCAGCTCCATGGGCCAGGGCATCTGCCATGGTGGGAAGGGATGGAGGATGTCCAGCAGCTCGAAACAGCAGAGCCCCAGGGTGCAGGCTTCCCAGGTCACCAGAGGGGGACTCTGTTAGGGAGATTTAGTTCTGTTAAGGGGAATCAGTGCTAGATCTGGGAAGAAAAACTTCAGCACAGTGCCTAGATACTGCAATGGAGTAAGTCACGTCTAAATTGTGGTGAGGCCTTTGTGACTCAGGTCTGTGGCGAGAAATGGAATGATGATGTGTGTTATGTGTCAGTATGTATACGTGCAAGGTCCTGGGTGTGGGAAAAGATATCACTTACTTCAGCCTGTCCAACCACCCTGACTGGCTGGATATCCCAGGTGAGCTGACTTCCTCAGCCTCAGCCCTTATCTTCCTCTGCTCTGGTCAAATTCACCCTTCCCAGACTTTTAGAGATCCCAGACTTATGCCTTCTCCTGCTTCTTATTCTGTGGATATCCATTTTGTAGCTCTCTCTGACACTCTCCACCTCACACTTCTTCCCATACTTAATGCCACGCCCCCTGAAACTGTAGGCTGGTCCTTCCACGGCTCTCCAGGGCATGGTCTGGACCTCAGTCTGCCTCCCTATAGAGCATGGCCCAGTGCTGAACATACAACAGACAACCAAAAGGACTCTATACCTGACTTGGATCTGACAATCCCTGGTTGTGGCCTGATGGAAGGCTTTGGGGGCACAGGAGGATGCCCTCTTGGGGGCCCCCTGCCACCTCTTCGCCCTCGAATTTCAGGAAGCTTGGTTAGGAACTTTTTCTCCACATATTTGGCATGAATCCAGGCTTCCTTTTCCTGCCTGGGGATTGAGAGAAGAGGACAGTCTTCCCTCTTCCCATCTCAAGTCCCTCCTCTTTCTTCCCACATAGAGGAGAGCTCTGGGCACCTCCACCCAACCTCACCGTGAGCAGCTGGGCCCTGGCTTCTTTACTGCCATGGCCTCCACCCGGGCCTCGTAGATCTGGTTGATGACAACATTCCCCAGCTCGCACATAAGCTTCAGGAGGCCCAATGAGGTGGGGAGAAAGAGGGTGAGTATCTCCTGACCCCCATTGACCCAGTTGACATCAGCTCAACTGGGACTCCTCAGCCCTTTTGTCTTCACAATACCCCAATTTACCTTCACTAGTTCTGGCTCCCAGGAGTCAAGGGTCAGAGAGCGGACTTTGGAGAAATGAACACCAAGGCTCCTAGAGGGCCAGAGGGAGAGTCATGTCCTGTGTGGGCAGTGGCCTGGGGAGGCTGTTGCTGCTGAAAAGACTCAAAGGCCTGGCCTGTGTGGGGGCTATGCAGAAGAGCTGAGCCAGGAGGCAGGAGAGAAGGGGCCATATATCCTTGACCTGGTTCTGGCAGGATTCTGCCTGCTCACCATTCTTTTATCTTCCCTGTGTTTCTTTCTTTCTTTCTTTTTTTTTTTTTTTTTTTTTTTTTTGTTTCATCGTCTCCTTGTAGTCCCAGCTGCCTGGAACTCGCTATGTAGACCAAGTTGGCCTTGAACTCATAGAGATCGGCCTGACTCTCCTCCAAAGTGCTGTGATTAAAGGTGTGCACCACCATGCCCAGCTTCTTCCCTGTGTTTCATTTTAAGCCCTCCTATTCTTTATCTCCCTTACTGCTCTTTTGGCACTTTAGCCTGGACTATTATTTGCATGCTATGTCTCTTCTCTCTTTACACCAAAGACTGGGGGACCTCACAACCTCTTCCCTCTCTGGGCTCTGTTAGGTGCATCACCTTTGGCAACCCTAACCTGTGCTTCCTCTATCCAAGTCAATAAATTCTTCTAGGAGGAATTCCCACAAGTCTGGCCATACCTATTTGCTCCTTGTGCAGCAGGCCTAGTTACCAGTGACAGAGCCATAATGTAAGAAGAAGCCAGGGCAGGGTGGATGAGAGGGGGGCCTGTGAGGTGGACTATTGGCCATATTGCAGCTAGAAGCAGGACTTATGCTTTGGGTCTTAGGGAATGACCTGTGAATGCCGGAACACTGAATGCAGAGGGTGACACCAAGGTTGATACTGGCCCATTCTGGGGCTGGCTCCCTGCAGTCGCAGCACTGGGCATTTCCATCTACACTTTGTACCTGGGCTGCTACGTGCCCAACTCCCCCAGGTTCCCTTCCTCTGGCTGTCCCACCACAGCCCAGAGTGGCAGCAGAGCCCAGAGCATGTCCTGAGACCTGTGGGAGAGAGGGGAAGAAAGGATGACAAAAGAGCCCAGAGTAAGGGATGTTCCATCTCCTAGGGCAGTTGTGGCCCTGCACCCACACCTTAAGGTACCTGGCCTGCCCCCCGGGTACTGTCATCAAGGCGAGCCTGGCTGAAGGCTGAGGCGATGCTGCTCTGAACAGCACTGATCCACAGCTGCAGGAGGCGTTCAGAATCAGCCTGGAGGAGGCAGGACCTGGGTGGGAGTTGAGAGTGACAGAGTAGAGGTAGGGTCTGAGGTGCAGGGGAGCCATGTGGCAGAATGGACAGTCTGACTAACATTCAAGTGGTGCTCAGCTGGTCCCATTTATACAGAATTTTAAAAATATTTATTAATTTGTACTGCAGTTTGCACCCAGGGTCTTGTGCATGTTACATTCCCAGTCCTTTTTTGTTTTTGTTTAAGACGGGGTCTTGATAAGTTTCCCAGACTGACTTCGAACTTTCTATGTAGCCCAGGCAGACCTTGAGCTTTTTAAAACATTACATTTTATTTGTGTGTGTGTGTGTGTGTGTGTGTGTGTGTGCGTGTGTGTACGTTCATGTGTGCTCATGCATATGTTTGCAGAGTCAGTTCTCTTCTTCCACCATGTGGGTCCTGGCAAATAAACTCAGGTCATCAGGCTTGTTAGCAAGTACCTTCATTACTGAGCCATCTCACTGATCTGTTTATTCTTTTTAAAATATTTTATTTATTATTTTTATGTGTATGAGTACATTGCCTGCATGTATGTAAGTGCACCCATGTTGTGCAATGCCCACTGAGGACAGAAGAGGGCACTGGATCTCCTGGAACTAGAGTTACTGATGGTTGTTAGCCTCCATGTGGGTGCTGGTAACTAAACCCAGGTCCTCTACAAGAGCAGCTAGTGCTCTTAACCACTGAGCAATCTCTCTAGTCTCTGGTTTGTTTATTCTTGAGACAGGGACAAGCTATATATCTCAGGCTTACCTCAAACTTAAGACTCTCCTGCCTTGGCCTCCCAAGTGCTGGCATTACAAATGTGCCCCACCAAACCCAAACCTAACTCTCAGCCATATTGAAATTCAGGTGGTCTGTGACCTAGGACCTGTTGATTTAAGATTTTTCATCATTACAGTAATTCCAACATGTAGGTTTTTTGTTGTTGTTGTTGTTTTTGTATTTTTGAGTCAGGGTCTCCCTGTACCCTCAAAAGGCATGGAACTCTGGCTGACCTGAATCTCTCAGAGATCTATCTTCTTCTGCCTCCCAACTGCTAGAATTAAAGGCATCATCATGCCTAGCCTCAAGGTGTACTTATACAGCCATTTTGACTTTTCTATTTCAGTAGACTATTCATACTCAACACTTCATTTAAAAAGTGGCTTTGGGGGCTGGAGAGATGGCTCAGCGGTTAAGAACACTGTTCTTGGGCAGAAGACCCGGGTTCGAATCCCAGCACCCACATGGACAACTAACAACTGTCTGTAACTCCAGTTCCAGGGGATCCGACAGCCTCTTCTGTTCTCCGAGGGCATTGCATGACACGGGTGTACTTACCTACATGCAGGCAATACACCCATACACATAAAATAAAAAATAATTTGTACTGGGTTTTTAAAAAAAATATTTTATTATTTTTATTTTATGTGTATGAGTGTATTGCCTGCATGAAGTAAGCGCAACTATGTCATGCAGTGCCCACAGAGGACAGAAGAGGCTGTCGAATCCCCTGGAACTGGAGTTACAGACAGTTGTTAGCTGCCATGTGGGTGCTGGGATTCGAACCCGGGTCTTCTGTAAGAACAGTCAGTGTTATTAACCGCTGAGCCATCTCTCCAGCCCCTGTACTGGATTATTTTACCTAAATGTAGGCTAAGTGTTTCTAGCATGTAGGCTGAAGCTAAATTAAACTATGTGTGTAGTGGGTTTTTCAGTGTCTTTTCAACTCATGATAAATTTACTAGGAATGTGCCAGGCATGGTGGCACACACCTTTGGTTCTAGCACTCAGGAGGCAGGTGGATCTCTGTGAGTCCAGCCTGATCTACATAGCAAGTTCCAGGCCAGTTGGGGCTACAGGGAGACCCTGTCTCAAAAAGACCAAAAAAAAAATTGTTTTTACTAGAAATGTAATCCCCCATCTAAGCAGAAGAGCACCTGCACTTCTGTACCAATTGGTAAAAATCTTCCTAAAAATCACCTACCACCCTGTTCTCTTAACCTAGACTCCATGCCTCAACCAAGTCACCAAAGGGCCAAGGACTACAACTGTACAGGGAGCCTCATTTTGGTGGCCCTGCCTTTCCAGTTTGTAAACATTCAGACACAGTAGAGCATTGCCTCAGGAGACTACTCACTTGCTGGTAGATACCACCTCGAAGCAGAACCGCCTTTCCGAGTCTGGGCAGAGCTTCACTGTACAGAGACGAAGGTCGTCCACCACCACAGTCACAGGGTCCTGACAGAAGGTGATGAGGGGACCAAGACTCAGCCATAATAAACAAGGAGTGAGTCTATCTGGAGCCCAAGCAACAGTACCTACCTACCTTATATTTCTTCTGGTAAACCAGTTGGTTGTTCTGAATGGTGAACCAGCGTCTGAAGGAGGTAGAGGTAGTTACGGACATGAGCAGCCTTGGGATGAGCCTCAGGAAGGGACAGAAGAGAGGCTGTTCCCTTTCCCCATAAACATCTTGCTGAGAGGAGAGAGATGTGGGTTCACAGTCCCATAAGACATTCTAGATAAGGGAGAGTAGTTGTGCAGACTGGGACATCTACTGGGTGCTCTTCAAGGGTTGAACAGCCCAGATTGGATAGATTTATGAAGACTACTTTCCAGTAGATGGCAGATAACATTTTTTTTTGAGACAGGGTCTCATATACCTCAGGCTGATATTGATTTGAACTCCTGACTCTCCACCTTGAGTGCTAGGATTACAGGCATATGCCACCACACCCAGTTTCTTTTTTTAAAATAAGTTTATTGCTGCAATTCTTTTTTTCTCTCAAGTGGCCAGTATTTAAGGAGACAGCAGTATTAGATAGCTGCAAAGGTGGCATATGTCAACTTGCATGGACTAAAACTTTCTAAGATAATGGTGAACATTATTTCTGGGTGTCCTGAGTGCATCTGAATCACTACTTCTGCAATCTTTTATTGAGATAAGGTTTTGTTTTATTTTTTAATATTTTATTTATTTATTTATTTACTTTTTGGTCTTTTTGAGACAGGGTCTCCCTATAGCCCAAGCTGTCCTGGAACTCACTATGTAGACCAGGCTGGCCTTGAACTCACAGAGATCCGCCTGCCTCTGCCTCCCAAGTGCTGGGACTACAGGCATGCACTACCCTGCCCGGCTCTTATTTTTATTTTATGTATATGAGTGTAGTGCCTGCATGTATGTGAGCGCACCCGTTTGGTGCAATGCCACCGCAGAGGCCGTGGAGGTCAGAAGAAGGCTTTGGATCCCCCTGGAACTGGCGTTAAGGACAGTTTGTAGCCGCCATGTAGGTGCTGGGACTTGAACCCAGGTCTTCTGCAAGAGCAGTTAGTGCTCTTAACTGCGGAGCCATCTCTCCAGCCCGTTTGTTTTTTTCCTTTGAGACAGGGTCTCCCTATAGCCCAAGCTGTCCTGGAACTCACTATGTAGACCAGGCTGGCCTTGAACTCACAGAGATCCGCCTGCCTCTGCCTCCCAAGTGCTGGGACTACAGGCATGCACTACCCTGCCCGGCTCTTATTTTTATTTTATGTATATGAGTGTAGTGCCTGCATGTATGTGAGCGCACCCGTTTGGTGCAATGCCACCGCAGAGGCCGTGGAGGTCAGAAGAAGGCTTTGGATCCCCCTGGAACTGGCGTTAAGGACAGTTTGTAGCCGCCATGTAGGTGCTGGGACTTGAACCCAGGTCTTCTGCAAGAGCAGTTAGTGCTCTTAACTGCGGAGCCATCTCTCCAGCCCGTTTGTTTTTTTCCTTTGAGACAGGGTCTCCCTATAGCCCAAGCTGTCCTGGAACTCACTATGTAGACCAGGCTGGCCTTGAACTCACAGAGATCCGCCTGCCTCTGCCTCCCAAGTGCTGGGACTACAGGCATGCACTACCATGCCCGGCTATTATTTTTATTTTATGTATATGAGTGTATTGCCTGCATGTATGTGAGTGCACCCGTGTGGTGCAATGCCACCGCAGAGGCCGTGGAGGTCAGAAGAAGGCTTTGGATCCCCCTGGAACTGGAGTTAAGGACAGTTTGTAGCCGCCATGTAGGTGCTGGGACTTGAACCCAGGTCCTCTGCAAGAGCAGTTAGTGCTCTTAACTGCGGAGCCATCTCTCCAGCCCGTTTGTTTTTTTCCTTTGAGACAGGGTCTCACTGTGTAAACCATCTTGGCCTCTGCCTCCCAAGTGCTGGGATTAAAGGCCTCTACCAACATGTCCTGCTGGGTCTTGCTATGTAACCCAGGCTGGCCTAGAATTCCCTCTGGAATTCTAGCCTTAAACTTGCAATCCTCCCACCTCAGGCTCCTAAGTGATGGCATTATACCAGGCTTATTGCTATGATTTTTGGCAAATGGAAATATCTTGCGGGGGAAGGGTCTCCATTTTCTAATTTGCACCAGGGTCCCACATGGGTTGGTGGTGGGTCTGAAAGGGGAAGTGGTCATGTCAAGAGATGTCACCATTCTGTTCTAACTCTGTAGGGTTCCTCATTTTTTCCTCCATGGAGTTTTCAAAGTCCTGCAAACATCTTCTAAGTCTTATTTAGTCCCCCTTTAGTTCCTATTTCTTCTTCACTCACTCTGTCCAGGTCCATATCCTCCTGGTTTTCAAGCTTCCCAGGGGACTCAAGGCCAACTGCTGACTCTTCCTTCTGCCTATTTTTCCCCAGATGTCCTTGAAGTCTTGACTCAAAATCTACTTTCTCATCAAGGCAAGATGGTGCATACCTGTAATACCAGCACTTGGGAGGTGGAGGCAGAAAGATATGCAGTTCAAGGTCATCCTTGGCTACATAGTATGTTTGAAATCAGCCTGGGATAAATGAGACACTGTCACACAAAAAAGGACTGGGCCCCAAGAGAAAGTAACAATTTCGTTGTTTGTTTTCAGACAGAACTCCTGACCTATTTAGAATTATAAGCCCTAGGCTGTTGATGTAGCTCAGTGGACGATCACTTGCCTAGCATTGTTGAGGCCTTGAATTCAATCCCCAGCTTGGCAAAAAATAAAAATGAAATTGTACCCTCTATGCAAATCACCATGTCCCTTGCTGTGTTTTTTTCTTCCATAACATTATTACCCTCTTCTTTCTTTTTCCTTTCCTTTTTTTTTCTTTTTCTCTTCTTTTTTTGTGGGGTGGGGGGGCAGGATTTTGCTTTGGAGCTCTAGTTGACCTGGTATGTCAAACTCAAAGTCTTCCTGCCTCGGCCTCCTTAGTGGTGGGATTACAGGTGTGTCACCACGCCTGGCTCTCAGCATGGTCACTTTCTAACCTAGCATATAGGTATTGTGTTTGTCTATCTTTGCTGACTGAATGCACGGACTACAAAGCAGAGACTCCTGTGTATTTCCTTGACTCAATGACCACCAATTCAAGAATATTCAATTGAGTGGGTTTGGCTGATTGGATTATCTTCTCACCTGCTCCAAGTCTTAAATGCATTGCTGGCCCGTTTGAAAAGATGTCCTTCCATTACCAAGCCACTAGTCCCTTCCTTTAGGCTTGGCTCTGGCTCCTCACCACCCAACTCCTGAGGGCACAAGAGGGTCAAAGATAGATGGAGCGGGCAGAGACCAAGGCCATAGGCCCATCTTCCTTCTGCCCACAGTGCCAGTCCTCACCTTCTGTTTTAGCAGCACATGCCTCTGTTCCATGTCTCTCTTCTCTCGGGCTGAATTCAAGACCAACTTGTGCAACTGGGCAAGGGAGGGGCATCTTAGATGTCTAAGTTTCCCTCGGCTAGGCCAGGGGTGTCATCTTAGAGTACCCTAGCCTCCCTTCACTATCTGCCTGTTTCCTGAGGTCTTTACCTGGGCACCCAACTCCTTGCGATACTGGGCCAGTTGGTTCAGCTCTTCATGACCCTGCTGGAAATAGGCAGCCTGGGCCTCTACCAAACGTAGCACCTGGGGAAAGGTAGGCAGGGGCTGAACTGAGGAAGGATCCCTCTCTCTCTTCCCTCTTGCTCTCTGTCAGCAAGTTCCTTCCGGATTTTGCCCTTGCAGCTGCTGAAACTCACAAACTCCATGATGTCAAATTTCCTCTTATCCTCAATCACATTGATCTGAAAGCCCAAAAAGCCTGAGTCAGTTTTGAAATCACAGTACCCCCTCCCACTGTGCCCCAGGGACTCTCCAGCTTTGAGTCAACACCTGAAGCTTTTGTATTCTGGAGGACAGGTGGGGATAGGCACCTACCTGCAGGGCATAATCCAATGCCCGACCCTGGTACCCAGCTCGAGCACTCTTTAGAGCAATTCCAGCCTCTTCTGCCTCCTGGACACGGCGCCTGGGGACCTCTGCATTGTGGGTAAGAGCTGCCTCCAGGCTCTCAGCCCCTCTCCAGAAATCCCTTCGAGCCTCTCGGAAACCCCGGAGACCTCTAGGGGTGTGGGAGACAATATAGAATCACAAATATGTTCCCCTGCCACAGTAGAGAAGTCTCAGGATAAGGTCCCCCCATATCCTTCCAGTTAGCCTGTATGTAGTGGGAAAGCCTAGGAGATCCTTGGAATGAGAGGACAGAAGTTGTGCCAACTCCCCCCACCCAAACCTCATGGATCCTTCACTTGGAGAGGTCCCCTTTGGTAATGGGAAGAGAGCTCGAGGGATAGTTTCTGGCAATAAAGCCTCCTTCCCTCCCATCTCACTCCTTGACCAGGGTCTGGATTTGCTGCTGCAGTGTGTGTTGAGTGGCATCCAAAAGTTCCTGGGGGAAGCAGAAGTTAGCAAGTAGGAGTCAGGGCCAAAGATAACCCTGCCCCATCTACCACCCCATGTCTCATATTCCCCACTCACCGCGTGACTGTCCAGCTTTTGGTTCAGGCTCACAGTGAATTTTTCCAGACACTCCTGAGCAAGAAAAGCCACAGAGAGAGTCCCAGGCATGGGACAGCATGGTCCTCCCAACTGTAGGCCCTACCTGCTGCACCTGTCTTGGAAGTTTTGCTCTGGCCTGGTCCCTGTGGACCCAGGCCAGCTCTCCTCTTCCATATTATCTCTATCTCAATTGTTCCACCCCCCAACAAATACAACCCAGGTTCAGACTCTTCACATACCGCCATCATGGGCTCTGGTGGACCCAGGTGAGCCAGATCACAAATGCCAACAATGAAGGCACGGCTGGCAGCAAGGTAATGATGCCCACTCTCCAGGAGGCTGGTACCTAGCTTGAGGAGCTAGGGAGGAGAGCAAAAGGGAATGGTACCATTGACCACCAGGTGATGCCCTCCATCTCCCCCCTTGCCTCACCTACCTTCCCTCCATCCCAGTGCAACTTGCTCCCATTTCAAACTCACACCTCAAATATTATCGCTGCTTCTTAGTTCCCTTGTCCAAATTCCTGCACATTCTTCCCAGTTTGTTTGCAAAGCCACCATCAGTTCTACTTCCCAAATGTCTTTCCCTAGTCAATCCTACCTGCTCTTCCTTGCCCTGCCCTACCTGCCTGAATGAAGGGCCCCTCCCCAGCTCCATTCTTCTGTACTGTCTAGTTACTAACGTGCATTCTCAACATAGCTAGGTTCAATTCTATTTTTTTTTTTCTTTTTTGGTCTTTTTGAGACAGGGTCTCCCTGCAGCCCCAGCTGGCCTGGAACTCACTATGTAGACCAGGCTGGCCTTGAACTCACAGAGATCTATCTGCCTGCCTCTGCCTCCCATATGTTGGGACTACAGGTGTGTGCCACCACGCCCAGCTTCAATTCTATTTTCAATTTATGTCTATTTGTGTGCCTGCCTGAGTTCAGGTGTACCATGTGCATGAGCCCGAAAAGGCCAGAAGAGGGCATCAGATCTCCTGGAACTGGAGATAATAACCTGTTAGCAGGAACCATGTAGGTGCTGGGAACTGGACCACAGTCCTCTGCAAGAGCAGTAACTGGCTTGGAACTTGCTAGGTAGACTAGGCTGGCCTTGATCTCACAGAGATCCACCTGCCTCTACCTCTACCTGGGATTAAAGCCTTGTGCCAACATATCTACCTGTTCTAGTCTGCTGTCTGGGGCTCTCATTCTATGCTCATGAACCATTCCAGCATAAATATTAGTCATCTAGGCCACAGGGTCAGTAACAAGAAAAATGTTAGGGTGCTCAGTTGGTCATCCTTTCACACCCCCCCATGATCAAATAAAGAGTTGTAATAAGGCAGGAGATAACTGACTGACCTGGGGCGAGCTAGAACCCCTAACCTTGTTATCTGCAGAGCTATGGTTATATCACCCTGAGGGTGACACACTAGACTCTGGCTTGAGTTGTCATATTTTGGGTAGAACAAGTTGTCTGTATAGTCCTTTAGCTTGGTCTAAGTAGCAAGAGACCACAGTGAGGCTTTATGAGGAGATGCAAAGCACCAGGACATGGGCTTCATGTGTGTTCAGCAATTTTTGTTAAACTGAACACTTTCTGGGGCTTGTGGAGGTTTCTGAGAAATATATCTTGAACTGAAAGCAGCTAGCAAGATCAGTAATGGCCAGGAAATGGACCAAGATCAAATCTTATCAGTCTGTGACAGGGGACAAAAGTGGTTACAACTCACTGTTGGATCAGGGGACTGTCTGTTTTTCCTTATTTATACCCACACCCTCTGCCTTTCAATTTATGTCTATCAGTTCAGTGAAAACGGAACTAATCCTGAGCATGGTGGTATATGCCTTTAATACCAGCACTTGGGAGGCAGAAGCATGCAGAACTCTGTGAGTTCAAGAACAGCTTGGTCTATATAATGAGATCCTGTCTCAAAAAATAAATGATGAAGCTGGAGAGATGGCTCAGTGGTTAAGAGCACTGATTGCTTTTGCAGAGGACTTGGGTTCGATTCCCAGCACCCTCATGGTGGCTAAAAACCATCCTTAACTCCAGTTCCAGGGGACCTCACATACATGCAGGCAACACACTCATACACATAAAATAAAAATAATAAAATATTTTTAAAAACTAAAAAAAAAGGCTGGGCGTAGTGGTACATGCCTGTAATCCCAGCACTTGGGAGGCAGAGGCAGGTGGATCTTTGTGAGTTTGAGGCCAGCCTGGTTTACACAGTCAGTTCCAGGGACAGCTGGGGCTATAGGGAGATCCTGCCTCAAAAAGACCAAAAAAAAAAAAAAGTGAACAGACTAGTACATCTATATGAGAATAGCACTCAGCAATAAATAAGGAACTATCAATGCGAACAACAACTTGGATAGACTTCAAGAGCATTATTTCTTTTTTTTAAATATTTTAATTTTTTTTGCCGGGCGTGGTGGCACATGCCTTTAATCCCAGCACTCAGGAGGCAGAGGCAGGCGGATTTCTGTAAGTTCAAGGCCAGCCTGGTCTACAAATCGAGTTCCAGGCCAGCTGGGGCTACAGGGAAACCCTGTTTCAAAAAGACCAAAAAAATTTTTTTTAATTTTTTAATCTTTATTTTACGTGTATGTGTGTATTGCCTGGGTGTAGGTAAGTGTACCCGTGTCGTGCAACACCCACAGAGGACAGAAGAGGCTGTTGGATCCCCTGGAACTGGAGTTACGGACAATTGTTAGCTGCCATGTGGGTGCTGGGATTCGAACTTGGGTCCTCTGCAAGAACAACCAGTGTTCTTAACTGCTGAGCCATTTCTCCAGTCCCTCTTTAAAAAAAAAAAAAAATTATTATTATTTTTTGGTCTTTTTGAGACAGGGTCTCCCTGTAGCCCCAGCTGTCCTGGAACTCACTATGTAGACCAGGCTGGCCTTGAACTCACAGAGATCTGCCTGCCTCTACCTCCCGAGTGCTGGGGACTACAGGCATGTGCCACCACACCCAGCTATTACTTTTATTTTATGTGTATGTATGAGTGTATTGCCTGCATGTATGTGAGTGCACCTGTGTCATGCAATACCACAGAGGTCAGAAGAGGGTATTGGATTCCCCTGGAACTGGAGTTAAGGACAGTTTGTAGCTGCCATGTGGGGCGTTGGGACTCGAACCTGGGTTCTCTACAAGAGCAGTCAGTGCTCTTAACTGCTGAGCCGTCTCTCCAGCCCCACCTTTTTTTTTTTTTAAGTCAGTTTCAGGCTCAGCAGGAAAAGGTGCTTGCCATACAAGCATGACAACCAGGGTACGACTCTGGAACCCATGGTAGAGGGAGAGAGCCAACTCCCAAAAGTTGTCCACTGACCTCTACATGCACCCCACAGCTTCATGCCTGCATATATACACAAGTAATAAAAAAAAAAAATACTTATTTTAAGACAGTTTCCCTGTAGCCCCAACTGGCCTGGAGCTTGCTATATTGACCAGGCTGGCCTAGATCTCACAGAGATCTATCTGCCTCTGAAACCTGAGTGCTGGGATTAAAGGTATGTGTCACCAAGCCTGGCAAATAAAAAAAAAAAAATTTAAGCAATCAATCTCTTCCTCTCCCTCTCCTTTCTTTTCCTCCCTTCGCACAGCCTCCAGAGTGCTGGGCCTAAAGGTATGCACCACACCACCTGGCTACAAACCAATTTCAAAAGATCACATACTGGGACAGTAAGATGGTTTAGTAGGGGAAAGGCACTTGCTGTCAAGCCTGACAACCTGAGTTTGATCCCCAGGAAACACATGGCAGATGGAGAGAACTCTCACAAGTTGTTCTCTCACCTCACACATGTGTCATGGCACATGTGCTCACACACATATATACATACATATGCTCTATGATAACATTTATATAATGTTCTAATTTTTTTTTAGCCCATGTTGGCTGACCTTAAACTTGCTATATAGCTGAATATGAACTTGAACTTTTTTTTAAAAAAATTCATAGCCAGGCATGGTAGTCCATGCCTTTAATCCCAGCACTCAGAGGCAGAGGCAGGTGGATCTCTTTGAGTTCAAGGCCAGCCTGGTAAATTCTAGGCCAGGGAGACACTGTCTCAGCCTCTTGAGTTTTTATTTATTTATTTTTTGATAGAATCTCCTTAGCCCCAGCCAGCCTGGAACTCACTATGTAGACCAGACTGGTCTTGATCTCAAAGAGATTGCCTCTGTCTCCTGAGTGCTGAGATTAAAAGCATGCATCACCACACCTGGCTTTAATCCAGCCTCTTTTTTTT
>NW_008357929.1:8730592-8770447 GCF_000622305.1 Nannospalax galili
TTTTTCTTTCTTTCTTTCTTTCTTTCTTTCTTTCTTTCTTTTCTTTCTTTCTTTCTTTCTTTCTTTCGAGTCTCACTGTGTTGCCCAGGTTGGCCTCAAATTCCTGGGGTAAAGCAATCCTCCTGCTACTATTCTCTCCATTATGTAGGATCAAAAGTGTGTACCATGATACTCAGTTTATGTGCACAGCATTTCAGAAATACTGAAATTATAGAGGTGGAGAACAAGTTGCCATGGACTAGAGATAGTATGAGAAGGCCTGGAGGAGTTCCTGTGTGGTGAGAGGTGATTTTGTTTGTTGGGATTTGTGTGTTTGTGTGTGTGTGCACACACCCATGTATGTGTGTGTATGCATGTGTGCACACGTGCATGTGTATATGTGTGTGCGTGCATGTGTGTATGTGTGTTTGTGTGCATGCTCATGCATGTGGTTTTCTTTCTACCATGTGTCTCCCAAGGATGAAACTTAGGTTATCAGGCTTAGCAAAGAGCACTTTTGCCTGCTGAGCTAGCCATTTCAGTGGTCCTTGTTTGTTTATTGAGATGTTTTACTGCATAGCCTGGGCTAGTCTTGAACTTCTTACGTTTCTGTTCTGCCTTGGCTGTGCTACAATGAGTAGTGTGCACCACCATGCCCTGGCTCTGGTGAAGTTTTATATCTTATATACCATAAATAGTCACCTGAGTCTGCTTTATTATTTTTTATGGATATGCATGTGTGTTCATGTGTTCAGATGTTTGTGCACTTGTGTGCAGGTATATATAGAGGCCACAGGATAACTTTAGATGTCATCCTCAAGAACACTGTCCACTTCTTTGAGACAGAACTTCTCATTGGTCTGAAGCTCACCAATTAGGCTAGACTGACTGGCCAGTGAGCCCCAGGGATCTTCTTGTCTCTACTTTCCCAGTGCTCAGTTATAAATGGGCACCATATGCCTAGCACTTTTACATGGGTTCTGGGATCTACTTGGGTCTTCATGCTTGCAAAGGAAACATTTTATTGACTGAGCTGTCTCTCCAGTCCACAGAAGTCTATATATAAGGAAAAGTTTGGGGCTTAACCAGTGGTTAAGAACACTGGTTGCTCTTTTAGAGGACCTGGGTTAAGTTCCCAGCATCCACATGGCAGCTAACAATGGTCTGTAACTCCAGTTCCTGGTATCTGATGCCCTCTCCTGGCCTCTGTGGGCACTGCATGCACATGTTGCACTTACATGCAGGCAAAACACTCATACACATATAAAAATAAACTTTTTATATGGGGCTGGAGAAGGGTGAGTGGTTAAGAGCACTGGCTATTCTTGCCAGATACCTAGATTTGAATCCCAGCACACACATGGAGGCTAACAACTGTCTGTAACTCCAGTTCTAGGGGACTTGATGCCCTTGTCTAACCTCCGAGGGCACTGCATGACATAGGTGCACCTACTTACATGCAAACATACACTCATACACATAAGATAAAATTAATAAATAAACTATTTAAAAATTAAAAAATAACAAATTTTTTTTTAATTAAAAGGATGGGGCTGGGGCTGGAGAGACAGCTCAGCAGTTAAGTACACTGACTGCTCTTGCAGAGGACCTGGCTCAATTCCCAGCACCCACATGGCTACAAACCATCCTTAACTCCAGTTCCAGGGGAATCTGAAGCCCTCTTCTGACCTCTGCAGCATTGCATGACACGGGTGCACTCACATACATGCAGGCAGTACACTCATACACATAAAATAAAAATAGTAAATAAAATATTAAAAAAGGAGAGAGATGGGGCTGAAGCCTGGCATGGTGGTGCACACCTTTAATCCCAGCACTTGGAAGGCAGAGGCAGGCGGATCTCTGAGTTCAAGGCCAACCTGGTCTACATAGTGAGTTCCAGGACAGCTGGGGCTACAGGGAGACCCTGTCTCAAAAAGACCAAAAAAAAAAAAAATTAATTTGGGCTGGGTGTGCCTTTAATCCTAGCACTCAAGAAGAAGAAGCAGAAAGAGCTCTGTGAGTTTGAGGCCAGCCTCACCTACATAGTGAGTTCCATGCCAGTCAGGGCTACATAGTGAGACTCTGTCTAAAAGAAATTACATTGGAGATAAAGTCTGTAAAGTTTTTAAAAAATTATTGTCCTGAGTGGCACACACCTTTGATGCCAGCACCCAGAAGGCAGAGGCAGGCGGATCTCTGTGAGTTCTAGGCCAGCTGGGACTACAGGGAGATCCTGTCTGAATAAAAAGACACACACACACACACACACACACACACACACACACACACATAGTCATGTGCTTATGTGTTTGTACAGGTGTGCAGGTGTGTGTGCATGAATGAGTGTGCAGTGCATGAATGAGTGTGCACATGCATGTAGAGCCAGAGATCAATGTTGAATATCTTCTTCAGTTGCTTCTCCATCTTAATTTTTGAGACAGCCTCTCACTGAACCTGGAGTTCATGGATTCAGAACTATTCTGAGAAAAGGAAAAATAACTTAAAAACCAATGAGATGGTTCAGTGAATAAGGATATTTGCCACCAAGCCTGTTGATCTGAGTTCAATCTCAAGAACTTATATGGTAGAAAAAGAGAACTGACACCAGCAAATTATCCTTTGACCTCCACATGCATATTTTGGCACCTGTGCACCATACAAAACACACACGTGTGCATATATACACACAAATGCACACAATAAATGTTTTAAAACAAAACAGAAAAGAGGGTGGAGAGACAGCTCAGCAGTTAAGAGCACTGATTGCTCTCACAGAGGACCTGGGTTTGTTTCCCAGCACCCACATGCCAGCTAACAACTGTCAGTAACTCTAGTTCCAAGGGACTCATTGCCTCTTCTGGCCTTGTCAGGAACTGTACACATGTGTATACTTACATACACTCAGGCAAAACATTCATACACATAAAATAAAAATACTTAAAATGAAATAAAGTTTAAAACAGGAAAAAAGGGAAAGAAAACAATGAGTTGGTCACCTACAGGCCCTGGTATGGGCACTGAGGATTATGCAAAAATAATACATAAAACATACAAAGACCCTCATAACACATTGGAGTGGAGAAAAACTGACAAGAAACAAATAAGCAAGTGTGGCAGATACACATTCAGGTGATCCCTGTAGTGGTATACTTTCTTGTATGAGTCCCACTCTTGAATGTAAGATTTGTGACTTGCTTCAAAGCAACAGATTTTGGCAAAGACAATGGGACAGCATTCCCTGTCGCACCATGTGGTACCTTGCCAGCACACAAGCAAAAACACCTTATTTCTGGCCTTGAAGATGAAGGCCACAAGCAACAGTAAGTGCTGTGGTGTGTCTGTGGAGAGGATAAGCCATATGGCAGGGATCCCTGGGCAGTTCTAGAGATTTGGGCCTTGTTCTTACAATGGCATGGAACTGAAATGTGGCAACAATCACATGATCTTGGAACAAAGTGCTAATCTTCAGACAACAACATAACCTTAACCAAGGTCTTGGCTGCAGTTTAGGAGACGCTGAGCTAAGGATTAGCTGAGTTATGATCAGACTCTCAACCCACAGAAACTAGCAAATGTATGTGCCTTCATGCCATTAAATTTGTTATTAAACAGCAATAGAAAACAGAGCAAGTAAATACATGTTAAATAAATACTTTAGAGAAAACAAAACAGAGTAAGAGGAGTGTCTGTGCCTCCACTCAAACAGATGACTTTTTTTCAACATTCTAAACTTGATGGCACAGTTTTTTTGTTTTTGTTTTTTTTGTCCTTTTGAGACAGGGTCTCCTTATAGCCCCAGCTGTCCTGGAACTCACTATGTAGACCAGGCTGGCCTCAAACTTACAAAGATCTGCCTGCCTCTGCCTCCCAAGTGCTGGGGTTAAAGGTGTGTGCCACCATGCCCTCCAATAGAGCTTTTTTTGTACATCTGTAGGACCCTCCCCAATCTCTACCGCTGCTGGTTTTTTTTTTTTTGAGACAGGGTCTCAGTCTGTAGTCTAGCCCAGGCTGTCACATACGCATGGTGATCCTCTTGCCTCAGCTGCCTGAGAGCTAGGATTATAGGTATGAGCCACATCATGCCCAGCCACAACTGCTAACAGTCACCATCCTGAAACTCATTCCCAGTCTCCAGCTTTCCCCTGGCCCACCCCTTTTATTCTAATCTGATCCTGGGTCATCTCTGTACATCATGGTCACCTTTTCCAGGCGGGTCTCCAATTCTGACACTTCAGCTTCCACCAGCTCAATTGAGGCTCTGGGAAAGGAGAGACAGGATCATGGGAACAGAGCTTAGGTCCATTGGGTCTGTCTGCATACCTCAGGGTTTGGGTCATGGGGTGGTGGGTACAGACGGAGAAAGCTATGGGTTGAAAAGGGCTACCTTCCTGCTAGCCCACACTGGCTCAGGCTCCTGCTCATGCACTGTGCACAATCTAGGCTTAAATAACCCAGGCCAGAGCAGGAAGAGTAGGAGGGTGGATGTGGCCAGGGCAGGAAGTTGCTAACCACCCAAGGCAGGTGCTGGGGGAGGGGCAGGGGTCCTAGTGAGAAGGAGGAAGAAATGCCAGTTAGAGGCCAGATGGTGCAGACTAGCAGAGTCAGGAGACACAGGGTTATTTTTTATTTTTAAAATGGGTTTCCCTCTAGCCCTGGTTAGTCTGGAACTCACAGCAATCTTCCTGCCTCAGCCTCCCAAGGGATTACAGAGATAAGCCACCATGCCTTTCTTGAGAGTCTAGGTTGAATGGCAGAGGCACCATTTTGACCAACCAGTTATCGCTTGTCTCTTTGTGGCCTACTCCCTGAAGGGAGGTCTGGCCTGGTGAATGCTGTATGTATTAGGGCAGGTTGGGCCTTCCCCACCTTAGTCTGCTGGACCTGCACACACTTACCGGAAGCGGGGCGAGTCCTTGAGACACTCTTCAAAATCTAGCTTGACCGTCATCTTAAGTGACCTGCTCTGGCCCAAGGGCCCTGGAGGCCAGGCAGGTGAGGATGTGGACAGAAGCACTCACCACCCCCCAGGAGGGGTGTTGATGAGGAAGAAGAGGTTCTCTGGAGGATCTGGGTCTGCAATTCTTTCCTCAAAGGAAAGGGGTGGCCAGGAGGAGCTCTCACCCCACAGCTTCTAGACAGCACTGGGAGGGGTAGGGGTGGGGCCTGGGAGGAGGGGGTGCTGAGATCAGAGAAGCCACAGTCCCGCCCCAGAGACTATTGTCACCTTCCTCCTGGGGACCCTGGTCTTTCTCTGCTTCCTTCTCCTTTGGTGAATGAATTTGGGCGGGCGGGGGCTGATAATCTAGCAAATGCTTATCTCTGCCACTTGAGTTTGTGTGACCCTAGACAAATTCTCTGATCCTTCAGTTTTCCCACCTGGAAGATGGGGATGAAAACCCCACCTCCAAAATTGTTACAAGAGTTAAAGTTACTGCTGCTAATACATTTATGGTAAATTGATTCTATCAGACATCACCATCCTGCTATAGCTTGGTCCTTTTCAAGATCCTTCTTTTGGGCTGGGGAGATGGCTCAGGGCATAAAAAGTCCTTACTGTGCAAGCCTGATAGCCTGAGTTTGTCTCCAGAACCCATGGTGGAACTGATTCCTGAAAGTTGCCCTCTGACCTCCACATGGACACCATGGAATATGTACACACACACACACACACACACACACACACACACACACACTAACAGTGAATTTAAAAAAAAAGATCCTAGGGATTAGAGAGATGGCTCAGTGGTTAAGAGCACTGGCTGTTCTTGCAGAGGACCTGGGTTTGGTTCCTAGCACCCACATGGTGGCTAACAACAGTCTGTAACTGTAACTCTAGTTCCAGTGGATCCAATGCCCTCTTCTGGCCTCCACAGGCATTGCACACATGGGTGCACTTACATACATACAGGGACTTACATACATTACTCATACATGTAAAATAAAACAATTAAAAAAAAATTTTTTTTTTGTCTTTTTGAGACACGGCCTCCCTATAGCCCCAGCTGGCCTGGAATGCTCTAGGTAGACCAGGCTGGCCTCAAACTCACAGAGATCTGCCTGCCTCTGTCTCTGAAGTACTAGTATTAAAGGCATGCCCCACCATGCCCAGCTAAATAAAATTTTTTTAAAAATATTTTTATTTTATTTTTATTTTACATGTATGAGTGTATCACCTGCATGTATGTGAGTGCATCTTTTTTTAAAAAAAGATCCTAGCTTTTGTTTTGTGTTTTGAAACAGGATCACACTATGTAAAAGAAGCTGTCCTCAAACTTGGGATCTTCTGCTTCAGTCCCTAAGTGCTTGACCCTAGCAGTCTAGTCCTCTGAGATGCTCTCTGCTTCTTTCTCTCTGCTCTCCTTTTCCAAGTTACTGTGTATGAATTCCCCTTCCATTTCTCTGGTCCTTGACAGCAGGCCCAGCCTGGACACTCAATTTCCAGCACTGAAATGCCTGTTCTTTACTTTATTGTCCACCCTTAGGTGGTAAAGGTAGGGGAAGGGTGCTCTCACTTCATCCCCAGTTCACTACATTTTCCACAGTCTAGGTTCCTTTTCCTGAGTCCATTGGAGCTGCAGGGTTTCATCTGGAGAAAGAAAAGGTTGGACTTTCTTGCAGCAGGCATGTGATCTTCTCATGTGACCCCCAGGATCTTTAGAGCCTACCCAACTCAGCCCCTTTGCCTCCCTGACCATTGAAAATACCCACTTGCCTCTGCCCAGGCTCATATCTTTGCCCATTCCAGTTTGGAGGGTTCTGGTTATTTCCATGTTCCTTTTCTGAGCTCCCTGGGCTTCATCATTTCAGCCCCTTAGCCCAGGCCACTGACATGCAGGACATGCAGGACATGGTACTACTTAATAATGGAGGTTGGGGTGGCAGAGACGAGTCAAGCGGGAGGCATGGAGTCTGTAGCTGATGCCAGGCTGGAGGGGTTCCCAATCTCTCTTAGCCTCCCTGGTGTCTCTCTATAATGTGGGCCTTGGATTCCAGGATGTTTAGCACCTTTCTTACCACCTGTTGCTGATGTACTAGCCTAATAGGACTGAGAGGCTGGGAAGTAGGAATATGCCAAGAGCCAGGTCTAGAGAGATAGTGCCCTCACCAGGCTGCATTGGTGACACTATCATGACCAGAGAACACTAAATGGTTTTGTCATGCCCGAAGGGGCCTCCTGTGTGGTCCAATAGTACTTGCAGTGCTTATGTGATTCTCAGTGACCCAGGTCAAGCATACAGAACCTGGAAGTCACATGGGATGAGGGTTGGGGCACCTAGTAGGCTATTGGTTCTCAGACCTCCCACCCCCAGGCTATCATCCCCAGCTCTCACCGTTTTACTGTTCATCTATATCCTCTTGAAGCTCTGGGTGGGAACAGGACCTCAGGTATATTCCTTTGCTAAAATATTCCCTGCGTTGTGAATCCATTTTCTCCAACAGGATGGGGTTTGAAGTTGAGGGGAACTGATTTCTGGAGCTAGAAGAATCTGAAAAAAATCACCCAAGACATTCTGAGTCTGTGGCCACCTGCTGTATCCATGGATCCTAGATGTGCATGGTGGGTCACTGACAGATGGGAGGAGTTCAAGCACTAAGTTCTCATCCACCACCCTCTCCTATTTTCCCTTTTAAAATGAATTTTACATGTATAAGTGTTTTGCCTACATGAATGTAAGTGCACTCCTGCATACAACATCCAAGGAAGCCAGAAGAGGGCATCAAATCCCCTGGTACTGGAGTTTTGTTATTCACCATGTGGGTGCTGGGAATAGAACCCAGGAATTCTGTAAGAGTAGCCAGTGCTCTTAACCACTGAGCTGTCTCTCCAGGCCCTCTCTCACCCATTTTAGAAAATCTTCAGTGACTCTGAATTTCTTTCTTTTTTATCTTATGACTGAATTTTTGCTCTCCACTAGCCTGTCATCTCTGGAGGCCACCCTGAATGGAGTTTCAACTCTACTCCATTTCTTCCCTGGGATCACCTCCAACAAGTGCCTCCCAATCAGACAGAATGGCTATAGGCCAATGCTCTCTGAAGAAGGTAGACTATGGTGGACAAATGAGGAACAAAAAGGCCAAGAGGATAAAAATTAAAAAGCAAGTAAACAGAAAGTCCAAGAAGACTTTGGCTCTGAAACAGCCTTGCCTACAATTCTCTTCAGTCCCTGGAGGTCCCCATCACTAACCATTGGTGTCTAGGACATGCCTGTCATTCATCAGGCCAGTCTCATTCTTGACTCCTGTGACGAGTCTTCCTGCCCAGCCTTTCTCCACCGTCCTAGACTTAGGGTCCATCATCATATCTTGAGCGTTACTGCTGATCCTGGCACTAGCACCACTGCTATCTTCCTCATTGGCCCAGGGCTGGTTTTTCTGAGCCTTCAGGAACTTCCCTTCACAGTAATGTGTCTTTCGATGCCTGTCAAAATCACTGGAATCTGTGGGCCAGAGTGAAAGCTTGGCTTTCTCGCCAGGATCTCACTGAAGGTTTACTGGCCTCCCCTTTCTAATCAGTGACCACCCCACATCTCACATGTCTTGGAAAAATCATCTGCAGCCCTTGAGCTTCTGTTATCTCCATACCGGAGGACCTTGGGGAGGAAATTGTCCATTGTTGCCAACCTAAGGGGGAGGGAGACTAGTTGGGGGCACAGAAGGGAGAAAAAAACAATGGAATCAAATTGATGATACCCCCAAATCAGTTTTAGTTAGGATTGAGGGAGAGTGTAAAAATACCTTCTATTTTAGGGGCCAAAAAAGCAGAGCTAACTCAGACTGAGTTCAGTGGTATGGCAGTGGGAGTAGAGAGCTCAGCTGATCTGTGATGGGACTCTCACCTCTCTGCCAGTGATTCAGGAGTCACCTTGAGGGAGGACCCCGCTGACAGATTCTCATCACTGTCCTGCAGCCTACAGAGAAGGAAAAGGTGCTAGAAGGCTACTCTGCTTGCTCCTCCGACTCCGTTGTTAGAAAAGAGGAGTCCAGGGGCTGGAGAGATGGCTCAGCAGTTAAGAGCACTGACTGCTCTTGCAGAGGACCGGGGTTTGATTCCCAGCACCCACGTGGTGGCTACAAACCGTCCTTTAACTCCAGTTCCGGGGGAATCCGAAGCCCTCTTCTGGCCTCTGCGGCATTGCACGATACGGGTGCACTCACTCTCAGACAATATACTCATACACATAAAATAAAAATAAGAAAATATTTTTTAAAAAAGAAAGAAAAGAGGAGTCCAGGCTGAAAAGCTAGGGTTGACGGCTTAGCACCTGTTGTAGGGGGTCTTGGGCTCATCCACCTTCAGAAAGCCATAGTCCTTGTTAGCAGGGTGGTAGGTGGCCAAGATATTCATCTCATCCCAGCACTGAGACTTCCTAAAGTGAGAGGACACAGCAGAGCAGGAAGACCTTCCGGTGCCCCTCTCCTTACAGCCCTCCTTAAAAATTCTTAACACCCCCTTGTAGAAACTAGGGTTGGTATCAGATACCCAGGAATAATCACAGTGCAGTGAATAATCACAGGTTTTGTGGGACACCTACAGCCCTCCCGGTTATGGTACCCAATTGCCCACACCTACTCTCACGCTGAGCTCTCAAGACTCCGCCCGTTTCCTCTTGGCTCCGCCCAGGGTGTCCTGAACTCCTCCCTCTCACCGCTGGACTAGGGACCTACAGAGCTGGGCTTCTTACTTCTCCGTACTGGGGATTTTCTTCATCGTGATAGAGCTGCTGTTTTTGAGGATACTCCGGGGCCGATCCTCACAGTTGTAAGGATGCAAGAAAGTTGACCCGGAATTGTAGACTTGAGGTTCCCTGGGCTCGGGGATGGACGCCCTAGGTCCACTGGTTCCAGGACAGTGGGGGTTGGATCCACCGGGAGATCTGCCGGATCCAAGGCCGGCAACCTCTCCAAGGTGCGGACTACGTCGGGAACCCAGGGTCATTATTCCTTCCGAGGGCCGGCTTGAACTAGGACTGAGAATTGCAGTGCCCCCGGGGTGTACGCGGGGGCCAGTACCGCGAAACAGGGCTACCCCGGAGGGCAGCCCAGTGTCTGTCTCGATACCTCTGACCCCTCCAGGTACTGCCCTACGTACCCCTCCAAGCGATTCCCCACTGAGGCCGCAACAGGAGACTCCGTCTTCTCCATAGCTCCACAGGAAGCCACTTTCAATTACTCAGTGCAGCCCAACTCCACATAGCTCCGCCCTCTGGCCCTGCCCCCACCGCGGTGGTGGTACGGGGCACTGAGGCTGTAGCTCCAGCTCCGGCCGGGTCTATTCCACCTTTGTTCCTTGGAGCTGGGGTGGGCAAAAACAAGACTCTATCTTGAGACTTCAGCCCGGGAGCCTCTCTCCTATTGTCACACCCAAAGGTTTTCTTTGTCTTTGCTATTTGTTCCCGCCCTTCTCCATCGCCGTTCAGATCCGAATCAGCCAATCACAGTCAGGGGGCCTGGACAGGGCTAGCGGCCTTGTGACGTCACAGCCCCCCTTTACGCTAACCTCTTGAGGTGGGTTGGGATTTTGCTAATAGCTCTCAGGTTATACCTGGAGTAGTCCGTGCTCTTCCTTGAGACTGCCTGTCTGCGTGTCTTTAGAGTATTTGTAGCTTTAAAATCTTAGAGTTTGGTTGAATGGGAGTCCAAGTTGGTCTTGAAATATCCGCGGGCTCCCCCGCACAATAGAGGTGTGATGCAAAGTGTGGGGGCTTGCGAAGAGGACAGATGCGATGCCAAGTGGGGGACGAGATGTGTAATGCAAAGTGGGGGGACTGCGACATTTCCTGTATCGGTGTAGACGACAGAGACATTTATAAAGGCTGCCTTTTCTCGGTGATTTTAAAACGTGTAGCGAGAAGGGAAGACGCCACCCCCACCCCTTGTCGTAAAGCGAATGCTTCCATGTGTCTCTTCCCCCAGCCAGGACTGGGGAGTCGGGGCCGCGCGCTGTCGTAAAGCGTGTTTGGGCGCCGGCACACCTTCGCCGCAAATACGCCTGCCGCGGGCGGTTCTCCCATCCACTGTCGCAAAAGCTGCTCAAATCTTCAGTTCTCTCCTAGCCTCTCTCATCCCTCTGTGCCGTAAAGCAAGTCTTCCGACCCCATCGTCCTTCTGTTCCTACAGTGATGGACTGTAGGTCCACAGCTCTGGATGCTTCGTTGCCCCGCAGTGCCGTAAAGCATCTCTAGCCCCCCGCCCCCCGCCCCGCCATCGGCCGTATTCCCTCAGGGCGTCGGTCCACCGCGGTTGCCAAGGTGCCGCCAAGCGCGGCTGTCGCACGGCCGCGGTATCAGCAGCGATGGCGGCGGGGTCGGGTGGGAGTGGGGGCTCTGGGGCAGGCCCCGGACCAGGGCCAGGGCCGGGTGGGGGCGGGGGCCCCAGCAGCAGCGGTTCAGGACTGGGGTCCGGCGGGGGTCTCGGCGGTGGCGGAGAGCTGCACCCCCGCACTGGGCGCTTGGTGAGTCTGTCGGCCTGTGGGCGCACGGCGCGGCGGCAGCAGCCAGGACAGGAGTTTAACCACGGGCTGGTGTTGAGCCGAGAACCCTTGCGCGACGGACGCATTTTCATCGTCCGCATCGACCGCAAGGTGCAGCGCTAGGGCCGCGGAACCGCCGTGCGGAGGGTGGTGGGTGGGGACGGGAAGAGGTAGGACTCCAAGAAAGCCTACGTCGCCTACCAAGTCTCCAGGTACGGGGAGCGAGCAGGCAGATGGTAGGGCACCGGGGAACGGATAGGAAAGAGCGCGAAGCACACACATTGATTCTGAAGGAGGAAACGAGGAGTTTCCTCAGAACTTAGAAGCAGGGCAAGGATACTGAATCCAGTTACTAGAATGGCTGGTGAACAGATCTGGCACAGTTTTGGGGGGATGGAAAATAGGAGCCCGAGATGTTCTGGGGAGAGGAAATACCAAAGAAAGCACAAACCATTGAAGGAAAAACTCTCAAAGCCAGAAAGATGGATGAGGGGATATGGGGGAAAGGAAGTGTGTGCGATTTACTTAGCTCGGAGAGAGAATTTGGGAGGATGAAATCTGGGTGGAGTCTTACCTCTAGGAAAGAACGGGTTAAGAGTGAGAGCCATGTAGAAGAGCAAGATACATGTACATGGGAAGCATGTGATTTGTGGTTGTATAGCCATAGAAACTACTGAAATCAGAGGACGCAAGAGGCTGGAACATGGGAATACAACCAGCTTGCTCATTTGGTAAAGGATTGATGTGGTAAACACTGAGCACCAGATACAGCACACAGTTAGTAGGGGAAAGCAGTTCCAAAAGGTTACTTGTGGTTCTACCTCTATAGTCTCAGAGGTTACATGAGAGGGGGAGAGTGCCCTGTGGAATTTGGTTTCTGGTAATGGAATTCCTGAAACTGTCTACCACCCTCTCATAGGTCAACTCCTGGAGTGGCTCCATTGAGATTGGAGTGACAGCGCTGGATCCCAGTGTGCTGGACTTCCCAAGCAGTGCCACTGGGCTGAAGGGGGGCTCGTGGGTAGTATCAGGCTGCTCGGTGTTGAGGGATGGCCGCTCTGTGTTGGAAGAATATGGCCAGGACTTGGACCAGCTTGGAGAAGGGGACCGAGTGGGTGTGGAGCGCACAGCTGCTGGGGAACTCAGGCTCTGGGTAAATGGGCGCGATTGTGGTGTGGCTGCCACAGGCCTACCTGCTCGAGTTTGGGCTGTTGTGGACCTTTATGGCAAGTGTACTCAGATCACTGTGCTGCCCCCTGAGCCAGGCTTCAGCCGTCCTACTCCCATTCCCACCCCTCCCCTTGAGCCCTTGGCCCCTCCAGAAGATTCTGCCTTGACTGAACAGGGGACCTCTGTTGATGAAGGTGAGAACCCAGATGCGGAGAGGTGGGTGTGGCTGAAGAAATGGGGCAAATGGAGTCATAAGCCAGCTGGGGGAGGAGCAGATTCATCCAGACCCTAGTCTATTATAGGGAACATAGGGGCTAAAAGACAGGGTCTCCTGGCTGTGATCCCTGAAAACGGGCTGAACCCTTATTCCCCCTCCCATCCTACCTGGTCCCTAGCCTTCATGGTGTCCCCAGCGCAGGCCCGGCCGGAGACGTTTCCTAACAGCCTTGAGTCGCATAATGGTGAGGGCTTTGGGGAAGCCCTGGGAAAGGGCCTGGGCATTGAGATGGACAGGGTGGGATTTCACGAGATGGGTAGGGAGAGAGGGTCCTAAGCTAGAAGGGGTAGAACCTCATCTTGTCTTCATTTCTCCATCTTACTGCTATAGACTTTGCTAGCATGGAGCTCTCTGAGGTGGTGAGCAATGCCATTCTCTCTGCCTATAATGGGGGGCTCCTGAATGTGAACCTGAGCTCCCCACCAGCAGGGGATGAATTAGCATCCAGTGGACCTGCCACCTCGCCCATCCTCACCTCCAATGATGCCCTGCTCTTTCATGAGAAGTGTGGGACCCTCATCAAGCTCAGCAACAATAACAAGACGGCGGAGCGCCGGAGGCCCCTGGATGAATTCAACAATGGGGTTGTCATGACCAACCGCCCACTTCGGGACAATGAAATGTTTGAGGTGTGTAAAAAGTCTAGCTGGGCTTCCTGCTACAGATGGGGAGCTAAAAGTGGGGCTCATCCCTTTATGCTAGCAGAGTGATGCCTGAGGCAGAACCAAGGGTTTGAGGGTCCCTCCTTTCTTGTTATATTTCCTCTTCCTCTCTGCTGTCACTTAACCCCAGATCCGTATTGACAAGCTTGTAGACAAGTGGTCAGGCTCCATCGAGATCGGTGTCACCACCCACAACCCCAACAGCCTGGAGTACCCAGCCACCATGACCAACCTCCAGTCAGGTACCAGCCCTGGATAGAGGAGGAAACATAGGCTTGGGGTAATAAGAGGAAGGAAGCCTCACCTTAATCAGGTATCCATCTTTGCCAGGTACCATCATGATGAGTGGCTGTGGGATCCTGACCAATGGCAAGGGTACCCGCCGGGAGTACTGTGAATTCAGTCTGGATGAACTGCAGGTGAATGTGGAGCACAGCAGCTCAGGGCCACTTCAGGGAAGCCCTGCTAGGACACTGTACAGTGTTTTCTATGACCTGGAGCAAGCCCCTTTCTCTTTTTTTTTTTTAATATTTTTTTTATTTATTTTTATTTTATGTGTATGCATGTATTGCCTGCGTGTAGGTAAGTGCACCTGTGTCATGCAATGCCTGCAGGGGACAGAAGAGGCTGTTGGATCCCCTGGAACTGGAGTTACGGACAGTTGTTAGCTGCCATGTGGGTGCTGGGATTCAAACCCGGGTCTTCTGCAAGAATAGTCAGTGTTCTTAACAACTGAGCCATCTCTCCAGCCCCTCTCATTTTTTAAAATATTATTTTTATTTTACGTATATGAGCATTTTGTCTGCATGTATGTGTGCAGTGGCCCATAGAGGCCGGAAGAGGGCATCGGATCCCCAGGAACTGGAGTTAGAGATAGTTGTTAGCCACCATGTGGGTGCTGGGTATTGAATCCAATCCGGATCCTCTAGAACAGCAAGTGTTCTTAACCTCTGAGCCATCTCTCTAGTGTTTCTCCCCCCACTTTTATGAGGTTCCTTCTGAGAAGGCAAGATTGTTCCAACAGGCTCAAAAATATGTCTATTAGTAGCTTTTTTTTTTTTTCTCACTGATGCTGGTAATAGAACCTAGTGGTGCTCTGCTACTGAACTTCAGCCCCGTATCACTTAAATAGATTGAGAAGTGGAGGAAAAATTGTTGCTTTTAAGATAATTTAACTCAGTACCTGATTTACATTGAGCATTTAGGAAATGTGGAAATTTTCATGCCTGGAAAACAGGAACCCAAGCCCTGCCCAAGGGAGTTCTAAAAACTTAAATGAATTTTGGGGTTTCCTCTGGAATGGGATGGTCAGAAGGGCCCAGGACTGCTGGAAGCTGAGCCTGACTGTGGCTAGATTCCAGACTGGGATCTTTCTTTGGATAGGAGGGTGACCATATTGGCCTCACAAGGAAGTCCAACTCTGCCTTGCACTTCTTCATCAATGGCATTGATCAGGGTAAGGTAATACATAAGAAAGGCTGCTGGCCCAGGGCTGTCAGTGAATCTATAACTCATCCTTCTCTTTGATGCAAGCTCTTCTTGTGAATTGACACCTTTCTCATTCTCTTCTACTACAGGTGTAGCTACCCCATTGACACCACCAGTGGTATATGGTGTGGTAGACTTGTATGGGATGGCTGTGAAGGTGACCATCGTCCACAACAATAACCACAGTGACCGCCTCCGCCGGAACAATGCCATCCTGCGGGCTCTGTCCCCTGAGGGTGCTCTCCGTCGTGCTGCTCCTGCTGCTCAGGCAGAACCTGAACGCCTGCTCTTTCATCCCAACTGTGGGCAGAAGGCAGCCATCACCCACGAGGGACGCACTGCCCTGAGGCCCCAGTATGACCCATGGGGTGGAGAGAGGCCTGCAGAAGGGGCCCTAATGGGATGTGGGGGCAGTGATGTGGGAACATGGGAGGCAGAGGGTGTCTGGTTTGGGAAGTTCTGGATAGAAAGGTGGGAAACTTCTGGGTGCAGGAGGTTTGGTTGGTTGGCTTAGGGTACTGGGTATTAGGTGCTGCTGGTTTAAGCCTTGGCATACTCAGAGTATGTTGGGATCTGAGTCCCCACTTGCTGTGTCCTCAGTGCCACTGATGACTTCAATCATGGCGTGGTACTGAGCAGCAGAGCCCTCCGGGATGGAGAGGTCTTCCAGGTGCGCATTGACAAGATGGTGGACAAATGGGCTGGCTCCATTGAGATTGGTGTCACTACCCATAATCCTGCCTACCTCCAGTTGCCCTCCACCATGACCAATTTACGCTCTGGTGAGCTCCCAAGAAGGGCAGGGCTGGGGTAGGCTCCCAGAAAGGAAGCTGTCCCCAAGGTTCTGCATCTTCCCTTCTCCCTCATCCTCTACCACTCTTGTCCCTATAGGAACCTGGATGATGACTGGGAATGGGGTGATGCACAATGGGACAACCATCCTGGATGAATATGGACACAACCTGGACCGCCTCAAGGTGAGAGAATAGGTATACTATCTGGGTGCAACACTGGGGGACTCAGCGAGGTGGGGTGGATGTAGGACCTTCCCAGGCAGGAACTCTGCCTGACTTTTCACTCCAGCCCCCGCTTCTTCCAAGGCAGGGGACACGGTGGGCGTGGTTCGGCGGGAGGACGGGACTCTCCACTTCTTTGTCAATGGAATGACTCAGGGCCCTGCTGCCTGGAATGTACCCCCGGGTGTCTATGCTGTCGTCGATCTCTATGGCCAGGCTGCCCAGGCCACCATTGTGGATGACGTGGGTGAGGGCCCGACAGGGCTGGGACAGGGTTAGGATGGCCTTGGGAAGCCTTAAACACATCTGGAGACTTAATGGGTGATGTCTACTCTTGCAGAGGTGCCTCCAGTCCCTGAGCCACTCCCTGAAGGTAACAACCAGGTGTCTCCAAGTTCCCCATCCTCAGCAGCTGGGGGTTCTGATCTGCGCTTCCACCAGCTGCATGGCAGTAATGCAGTCATCACTAATGGCGGCCGCACTGCCCTCCGCCATAACTGCCGCAGCGAGTTCAATGATGCTATTGTCATTTCCAACCGGTCAGTCTCTGACTTTGATGTGTTCATTGCCATGCTGCCCACTTATATAGGGCCTTAGTGATCCCCACTCTCCCTGACAGGGCCCTGCGGGATGGAGAACTGTTTGAAATTGTCATTCAGAAAATGGTAGATCGCTGGTCAGGCTCCATTGAAGCTGGTAAGGAGCGATCTGGGTGTGGGTTTGAAGGGTACTGGATGCCTGTGTCCTGGGAGGGCGGGGTGTCATTTCTCACCTCTGCCTTCTCCCAGGAGTGACTGCCATTCGACCTGAAGACCTGGAATTTCCCAATACCATGACAGACATTGACTATGATACATGGATGCTGAGGTTGGGGAGTCTTCCCTTGGACTCAGCTTAGCAGGTCTGGGCGGAGCTGGGTGGGATTAGGAAACCAAGTATGGTTTGGGCCTGTGGTGGCCACAGGCACTAGCAGACCTCAGGGACCTAGTGGCCATCTGCCAGCCTGCAGAGTTGGTCCTGCTTTTCCCTAGGGGCACTACAAGGCCAAAGGGAACAGGACTGGGCCTCAGACTAAGAGCAAATCTCTATGCCCCGTGTCCAAGGCAGTAGATGGTTCTGACAGGCAGAGATTGAGCAGTGGCCAGTATAGTGATAAGGTAGGGAGGCTGACCCACTTCTGCTGTTCCCTCAGTGGTACAGCCATCATGCAAGATGGTAACACAATGCGCAACAACTATGGGTGTGATCTGGATGCGCTGGGCACGGGTGCGCGCATTGGTATGATGCGAACTGCCAAGGGTGATCTGCACTACTTCATTAATGGACAGGACCAAGGCGCTGCCTGCTCAGGCTTGCCTCCGGGTAAAGGTGACTACTCTGTGGCTTCCAGCCTGCCACCCTTTGCTCAGATCACCTGGGACCTCAGACTTCTAATGCCTTCCTTTCCTATACAGATGTGTATGCGGTAGTGGATCTCTATGGCCAGTGTGTCCAAGTGTCCATCACCAATGCTACTGGGCCCATGGACAATAGCCTGGCGACCAGCAATACTGCCACTGAGAAGTCATTTCCTCTGCATTCCCCAGGTATCTTCTGTGGGCCTAGGGATCCTGTTTAAAGAAGGAAAAAGCCCTGGTGGCAGGTAGTCAATAAGTGTGTGGCAAGGGGAAGGGGATTATACATGAGACAGAGTCTTGTTGCTTCTGTGGCACTCAGGAGCAAGGATACCATGCACTGGACATCTTGGGTCTTACTATGGTGAAAGGTGTCAGATCTTGAGTAATAATGCAAATGAGGCCTTAGCTTTCAACCAAAAGCTTTGCTCTATATCCTTCTGAAACTAGCTTCCTAATCCTGCCCCCTTTTCTGAACATCTCTCCCAGTGGCAGGTGTGGCTCACCGATTCCACAACACATGTGGCAAGAATGTCACTCTGGAGGAGGATGGCACAAGGGCAGTACGTGTGGCTGGCTACACTCATGGCATGGTCTTCAGCACCAAGGAGCTTAAAGCTGAAGAAGTCTTTGAGGTGGGCTGTGGAGAGGTGAAGGGAGGTTTGCCAGCCCATCAGATAAGGCTGGCTAATGTTCTCTCTCACAGGTGAAAGTAGAAGAGCTAGATGAGAAGTGGGCAGGTTCCCTACGGTTGGGGCTGACCACACTAGCACCAGGAGAGATGGGGCTTGGAGCAGGCGGTGGTCTAGGGCTGCCTCCTTCTCTGCCAGAACTCCGGACAAAGACCACCTGGATGGTGTCCAGCTGCGAAGTGAGACGTGATGGGCATCTCCAAAGGATGAACTATGGCCGAAACCTGGAGAGGCTGGGGGTGAAGCACCTGGCTCCAGGGTAGGGCGGGGGATTGGGAATGGAAGTAAAGAGAACTGACTGAGCATCTGTTCTTGTCCCACCTTGAGCTTAGGTGGGGAGCCGTGTAGGCATTCGTCGGGGGGCAGATGACACAATGCACATCCTGGTAGATGGAGAAGATATGGGCCCTGCTGCCACTGGCATCGCCAAAGTAGGTCTAAGAGCTTCTTTGGGTTCTGGGTATGGGTTGTTGGGTGTAGGGTTCATGCTGTTTTCTGACTTCCTTGGTCTTATGTCCCCAGAATGTATGGGCTGTGTTGGATCTTTATGGGCCAGTACGCAGTGTGTCCATTGTCAGCTCAACAAGGTTGGAGGAACCAGAAGGCACCCAGCCACCTTCTCCCAGCTTGGATACTGGCAGTGAGGGCGAGGAGGATGACGAGGGAGAGGAGCATGGACTAGGAGTAAGAAGCTGTGGTAGGGCCTGCTGGGCATGGGGATGAGCAGTGGTGGACTGTTGGTTGCCAAGCTCTTGGGTTCTCCCTGGTCCAGTAGAGGCTCATACTTGACCTTTGTGTGCACCCACCCCAGTGTGATAGGTGAGACCTGCCATTGGCTCCCTATGCAGCTTAGTCTCTTGCTCCACACCAGGGCCAAAATCAGGTGGGTATTATGCCCACAGCCCTCGAATTCCTGGAGAACCATGGGAAGAATATCCTCTTGTCCAATGGAAACCGTACAGCCACACGGGTGGCCAGCTATAATCAGGGCATCGTTGTCATCAGCCAGCCCCTGGTGCCCCAGCTGCTTGTTCAGGTGTGTCCTTCCTCCTCCCTGTCTCCCATTACTACAGAGTGAGGGGCCCTTTCTGCTGCAAACTAAAAGACAGGTAAAAAGTTATCCAGGTAAAAGAGACCTCTAGAAAGGATCAGGGTTCAGGGGGCTAAAGAGATGGCTCAGCAGTTGAGAACACTGTCTGTTCTTCCAGAGGACCCAGGTTTGATTCCCAGCACCCACATAGCAGTTAACCATCCATGACTCCAGTTCTAGGGGATCCAACACCTTCTGGCCTCTGCGGGCTTTGCATGACCCAAGTGCACTTACATAAATGTAGGCAAAACACATACACTTAAATAAATACATTTTTTTTTTTTTTTAAAGACCAAACTTCAAAGAGAAGGGATACTGGGGGTGTAGCAGCTCAGTGGTAGAACACTTGCTTGACCTGTTTAAGGCTCTGGGTTCAATTCCTAGCAGCACGGAAAACAGGGAAGGAAACATCTGAGTCAATAGTTTCTGGTCCCTACAAATGTCAGAAAGGGAAGTGTCCTAGGGTTTGGATGGGTGGGAGGTTGGCCTCTGCCTAGGAAGCTGTGATTGTAGAGTACTTCCTTCTCACACAGGTGCGAATAGACTTCCTGAACCGACAGTGGACATCTTCCCTTGTTCTGGGAGTCATCACCTGCCCACCTGAGAGGCTTAACTTCCCTGCCTCTGCTTGTGCCCTCAAACGGGCAGCCTGGCTTCTGAGGGGCCGTGGTGTCTTCCACAATGGTCTAAAGGTGAGGAGGGAGCCAGCAAGAATGGACTCTGGAGAAGGGGCTGGCCAGAGAGGAGAAGTGTGTGTCATTACCTGGGCAGACTTTTGGGCCTATTGCTTCCTGCTGTGCTCCTGCCATTGAGAGTGTTATAGTTAGTTGGGAGTGAAAGGGGAGAGTCTAGATAAATGGATTGGGAGTAGAGCCTCAGCAGTGGGCAAGGGCAGAGGCCGAGTCCAGGGACTGTCAACTAGAAGGTGAAAGGGCAAGATGGCTGTGGGTGGGGAATCTGATGTCTAGAAGACAGTAGGTCTCTCCTCTCAGATCTGTGAAAAATTTGGACCAAATCTCGATACGTGTCCTGAAGGCACCATCCTGGGACTGCGGCTAGACTGTTCTGGGGGGCTCCATCTCCACATCAATGGGGTGGACCAAGGGATAGCTGTGCCAGACGTGCCCCACCCCTGCCATGCCCTTGTGGATCTCTATGGACAGTGTGAACAGGTTAGTGGCAATGAAGGTAGGGAGAAAGGAGTCCTGGAAGACTGGGAAATTTGTAGTCTACAAAGAGAATCATTAAGAAGCTCTGGGGACTTGTCAAGCCCTAGATGACCACCTTACTCCCCTGCAGGTGACAATTGTGAGTCCTGACCTAGGGGCTGCCAGTGGGAAGATTGCTGGAACCCAAGGGGACATGGAGAAAGCTGATATGGTAGACGGTGCGCCAGCCCCAAGGGATGATGATCCTATCCCTGCTTCCCCACCATAACCCTGTTCTTGTCCTCACCCCAGCTCCTATGACCTGTTCCCCTCTGCTCCTTCAGGTATCAAGGAGAGTGTGTGCTGGGGTCCACCACCTGCTGCTAGCCCTTTAAAGAGCTGCGAGTATCATGCCCTTTGTTCTCGCTTCCAAGAACTGCTGTTGCTTCCAGGTGAGTCTTAGTCCTCCAGAACCTGTCTCATTTCCATGGCCAGGCCACAGCTGTGCCCAGAGCCTTGGACACCAGCTGGAGGGCAGCAGTGTGGTTGAGACCCAGGGCAGAAGCATTAAGCTTGTTGCTCACTGTCCCACAGAGGATTATTTTATGCCTCCGCCGAAGCGTAGTTTATGCTACTGTGAATCTTGCCGGAAGATGCGAGGAGATGAGGCCCACAGGCGCAGAGGAGAGCCCCCCCAGGAATATGCCCTGCCCTTTGGGTGGTGCAGGTTCAATCTCAGGTACCTATTTGAGCCACAGTTGTGCATTTCCCCCAGTGCTTTTTGTCCTGAGAAGGGACAATCCCTAGAGGTACATGGAAAAAGTGATAGAACTTCTTGTGTATGGGAAAAATCTTAGGGAGCTGATTACCTTTGTCCTGTCTGCCTTATCTGTCTTAGGGTGAATCCTCGCCTGGAAGCTGGGACACTAACAAAGAAGTGGCACATGGCATATCATGGAAGCAATGTAGCAGCTGTACGGAGGGTGCTAGACCGAGGGGAGTTGGGAGCAGGTATTATGGAGCGGGCTGGGCCTAGGGATCCTGGGAGGAATCACAGGGCTGCCCTGACCCAGGTCTCTTCATAGGTACTGCGTCCATCCTGAGCTGCCGACCCTTGAAGGGAGAGCCTGGGGTAGGATTTGAGGAGCCTGGTGAGAACTGTGTACCTCCCCGGGAGGAGCAGCCCCCTCCAGTGCTGCTCTCCCCCTCCCTTCAATATGCTGGGGCCGAAACCCTGGCCTCCAAAGTGCAGTAAGTACTGTAGAAGGAGAGCTCCAGGGTCTCCCATCTAGAGAGGCCCAGGGTCCTTTGGGTTCTGATGATTCCCCTTTCCCCTTTTCTCACCCTGGCTTGCTGGTTGTTCCTCCACCTGATCCTTTGCTTCACGGTAGTTACTGAAGATATCACTGATCACATGCTATCTGGGGAAAGGCAGAGTGTGTGTGGGGAAACAACACCACACCACACTACACTGGACCTTGCTCTCATGAAACTCATGTCTTCTCTCTAGAATATTTGTTACCCTTTAAAATTTTACTTTTCAAGAGTCTTAAGCAGCCCAGGGTGACCCCAAATTTAATATGTAGGAAGCTAGCCTTGAACTCCTGATCTGCTTGTTTCCATTTACCTCCTGAGTGCTGGGATTGGAGGAGTGTACCACTGCCCCTGGTTTTTCTAGGATGCATACCAAATCCTTAGAGTGGCCTACACCAGGCCCTGGGTTTGATCTCCAGCACTGCACAAACTGGGCATAGCAGCACATGCCTGTACAAGAGGTTTGAGGCCAGCCTAGGCTAGAGACCCTGTCTCCAACAAAAAAAGGTGGGAGGGAGTGTGTGTGAAGCAAATAAGATGTAGGATTGGAATCGAGATAATAAATTGAGTGCCAGGGTGAACAAATACATGATGAAGGGTGAAGTGACATGATGGAGTTGGCTGAGCAGGCTTTGGGAGAACAGACAGAGAACAGCTGGAGCTAAGGCCTTTTGTGGTGGGAGTATTTCCCAAGAATAGCAAGTGTTGTGTGCAGGCAACAGAATTAGCAGCCAGGGCTTAGCTGCCTTCCTCCTCCTCTCCTATTTCTTGTCTAACAGATTCCGGGACCCCAAATCCCAGCGGACACACCAGGCTCAGGTGGCCTTTCAGGTGTGTGTACGCCCTGGCTCCTATACCCCTGGCCCACCTTCCACTGCCCTCAGAGAACTTCCTGACCAGCACTTCAGCCCAGCGGAACTTGAGTGGGTTACTAAAGAAAAGGGAGCCACACTCCTCTATGCCCTGCTGGTACGGGTGGAATGAGGGGTGAGATGCCACTACTATAAGCACAGCTGGGTCTAAAGCCCAGTACCTGGTGACGACTGCCTCCACCTCATTCCACTGACTTTTGGCATGTACAGGTGCTTTCCTTGGCAGAAGGAGGGAAGCACGTATGCAGGCTTTGATTCAGGCCGGGTGTGAAGCACACATCTCTACATTCAGGGCCCAGCACACTCCCTCTGCTGGGAGGGAACCTGTGGGGAGCCCAGCTCCAAGCCCTGGGTCCCTCCTTAGTGCACTGATTGGGAAACACGACTCCCGATTACTACCCCCCCCCATCACTTAATTTATTTCCGTTTTTGTTTCTGATTACTGTGAATTCCAGGAGTCTCCCTGTGCCCACAAGAAGCTGCTTTTTCCGGGGTCATGGGACGGGAGTGGGGAAGGAAGGGCGGTGCAAGGAAGACAGCGGGCCATCTGTACAGTTGTTACTGATTTCTAAGGAGCCAATAAATGCCGTCTCAGAGCCTCTGCCTCTGCCTCTCTCTCGGGGGTCCTCTCGAGATGAAGAGTTCCAAGGGCTGTTGGCAAGTGGCCAAATCGGCCCTGGCCGCGGCAAGCCCACCGCGTGGAGTTTGGACATGCGGGCACCCGTCTCCACGTGCTTCTGCTTTTCCCTCGTCCAATCCCCTCGGCCGGTTGCCGTCATGACTCCGGAAGGATTTAACAGGGACACAGGATGTGACGTAGGGTCTGAGGCGCGCTGGAGGCCCCAGAGATCGCCTAGAAGGCGGGTAGGGGTGTTGCGCCAGAGCTGCGAGGGAGGGGCAGGGGCTCGGAGCCCAGGACCCCTGCACTCCGCGGGACTGGGGCTGCGATCCCGTGGGCGCGGCCGCCTAGGACACGACCGCGGCGGCTGTAGACGGCAGAAGGGCTTCCGCCTTGGCCGAGCGCAAACCTGCTGAGTGCACGCTCCCTCGCAGGCCCAGTCTCCGGTCTGGTAGTCAGTGACAGAGCGGGGCGCCCACTGCCCGAGCGCCGCCAGTTAGCACCATGCCCGCTCTTCTGGAGCGTCCCAAGCTTTCCAACGCCATGGCCAGGGCACTTCACCGGCACATTATGATGGAGCGGGAGCGCAAACGGCAGGGTGAGCCAGGGCTGGAGCGGGAGGATGGACACACGGCCTTGGGTGGCTCTGCTACCCACGAGCTGGCTGGCCCCCACCCACGGTGGAGGCAGTGCGCCCACTGGCGAGGCCAGAGGGAGGCAGCGGCGCCTTCGGGGTGTATGAAGAGGCCTGGTTCACAAGATCCAGGGCCCTGAGCTGGGAAGGACCTTGGAGAGCACCTAGTGAAGCTTCACTCGGTGCCTCAGTGATAGGAACGAACCGTGGCTGAGTACACGGGAATAATGGAATGATTGGTTTTTGCTGGTTAACATTCAGCTTTATTTTCACTACCCTACCGCTTCCCCGTTCTGATTCTCTAGAGGAAGAAGAGGTGGACAAGATGATGGAACAGAAGATGAAGGAAGAGCAGGAGAGAAGGAAGAAAAAGGAGATGGAAGAGAGAATGTCACTAGAAGAGACCAAGGAACAAGTAAGCAGTCCCCATCACTCCCAGCTCTGGCTTCTTCTCTTTCTTCGCCCTACCTTTGTGTTCTTCCCTCCTCGTCCAGATTTTGAAGCTGCAAGAGAAGCTTTCAGCTCTGCAAGAGGAAAAGCACCAGCTTTTCCTGCAGCTCAAGAAAGTTTTGCATGAGGAAGAAAAACGGAGGCGGAAGGAGCAGAGGTGCGATCAGAGAGCTAAAAGTAAAAATGGGGGGCAAAGTGGAGCAGGTGAAGAGTCGGTGTTTAACAGAAAAAGAAGGGATACCTGCCTGTGACTTTGATCTATCTTCCTTTCACTCCAGTGATCTGACCACTCTGACATCAGCTGCATACCAGCAGAGCCTGACTGTTCACACAGGAACACACCTCCTCAGCATGCAGGGTGAGGACTAGAGAAATCACCTGACAGAAGGGGCCTTCCTGGAGGTTGCTGCCCTCCATTTCAGCATCATGAAGCCCCTCTCCCTTTCTAGGGAGTCCTGGAGGACACAGTCGCCCAGGTACTCTCATGGCAGCTGATAGAGCCAAGCAGATGTTTGGACACCAAGTGCTTACGGTGAGAGAAATGGTGTTTGTTCTTTTAATGTTTTAAGACTCTTTTAGGATGGTCTTGGAAAATGATCCTACCCCCATCTCCACCTCCGAAGTGCTAGGATTACTGTTATCTGCCAGCATGTACAGCTTGGAGAAATAGGTTTGGATGTGTAGCCCTAGTTGTGTTCCCCTGCTTTCTCAGCCACCAGTGTTAAAAGTACAAGCATGCACATAGGAGCATCTTAAGATACATACACAATGAGGTTTTGCTTCTAAGTGCTTTTGTAAGTAGAGTTTACATCTCTCTTAGACCCGACACTACGTGGGCTCAGCAGCTGCTTTTGCAGGAACCCCAGAGCATGGACAATTCCAAGGCAGCCCAGGTGGTGCCTATGGGACTGCTCAGCCCCCACCGCACTATGGGCCCACACAACCAGCCTATAGTCCTAGCCAACAGCTCAGAGGTTAGTGTTGGGAAGAGGGAGGTTTTCCTCTGAGCCTAGAGGGGAGAACTAATGGGTATGCCTCCTGCCTTCCCAGCACCCTCAGCATTTCCTGCAGTGCAGTACCTATCTCAGCCACAGCCACAGCCCTATGCAGTACACGGCCACTTTCAGCCCACCCAGACAGGTGATAACACCCTGGGCAGGAGCCCTGACTTCTTGGGTCCCCTCATTATCTACTTATTTCACATGCCCCTCTTCCCCATTTAGGGTTCCTCCAGCCTGGTGGTGCCCTGTCTTTGCAAAAGCAGATGGAACATGCTAATCAACAGACTGGTTTCTCTGACTCAGTGAGTATAGAGGCCTAGAAGGTTACTTAGAAGGGCTGGGTTAAGGGGAGCCCCAGTATGCCTCAGGTTAACTTTGTCCTCTGCAGTCTTCCCTGCGTCCCATGCACCCCCAGGCTCTGCATCCAGCCCCAGGACTCCTTGCTTCCCCCCAGCTCCCTGTGCAGATGCAACCAACAGGAAAGGTAAGGATAGCTGTCAAAATCCACATACTACTGAGGAAACCCTTCTACCTCCCACTGACTGTCTCTCCCTCCCCCCCCCACTCCTCATGGGCTAAGGGTGTATGTCTGCCCACTGACAAAGCTTTCCTTTTAACACCACCAGTCAGGCTTTGCTACTACCAGCCAACCCGGCCCACGCCTCCCCTTCATCCAACACAGCCAGAACCCACGATTCTACCACAAGTGATGACCAGATATCTTCACCTTACCCCTTCATCTTCCATGGGTGAGGGTCTCCTTCTATGTACCCCAGGCCAATAAAATACCTACTACCATTGCCTGGACTGCCATTTGTTTTGCTTCCCTCGCTGTTGCCTGGTAACTGCAAAGGCTACTTAGAGGAGGGGTTGACTGGCAATTCTCTGGCAAGTTCAGAAGTCATTAACAGACCCAGTAGCAGATTTCAGTCTATGTTCTTGGTATTCCAAGAACATCTTCCAGTCAACAGAAAACCATGTAATTCTAATGACCAACTGAGTTGGGAGCTTCATATTAAACTTGTAGTTTTATTCAGGTTTGATTTTAACAAATGTGTCGGGGAGAGAGCCCACAGGAAAGGTGAAGCCCATGGAGGCAGGGCCCTCCCAGATGCCTGAGGAGGGAGCATGCCCTCCCCCCACCCCTTCTTACCACCCCTAAAGGGGTTTGGGAAGAGACACAGATAGGAAAGGGGCTGGTCCCCAGTCTGTACAAGTGGTGCTTGGGGTAAAGGGTTATGGAGAGAACAGGGGACCAGACCAGGGCCAAATGGGAGAGGGCACAAGGACCATTTGCCAGAATCCACAGCTTTCTGATTCCAAATTGAATTAAAAAACAAAAACAAAAAAAAACCAACAAATCCCAAAAAACTAAAGCACAAGCAGCACCCTCCTTTCCCCCACCAGGGCTGTAGTGTGAGGGAAGAGGCAGGTAGCTCCACCAAGGCCATGGCTCCCTCATTCCTGGCCAAGGGAGCTAGGTGAAAGGGTCTCCCCGACAGTTTGAGGGGGTGAGGAAAACCAAAATAAAACATCAAATAAATTGTATGGGAGTCCAGCCAAAGGCCCGGCCAGAGCAGAGCCAGGCTGGGGGAGGGGCCTCTGCAGGCTCAAGGATCACTGCTGCCACCACCGCCAACCTGGGCAAAAGAAAAGAAAAAAACAACTTTAAGACAGGACAAAACTTCAACATGAAGGGTGGGGAGGACAGGACAGAAACTGATGTGGACAACAGTGTGAAGGCTGTCACACTTACCTGGGAGCCAGTTATTTTGCCATGGCCTTGATTGCAACAGCTGCCTCCTCTGTCATGGCAGACAGCACCGTGATCTGGAAGAACAAGGATAGTCCAGAGATGCTTCAACTCAGAGTCTGAAGCACAAGCAGCAAAGCTAAGTACAAGGTGGGGAGAGGACACCATACCAGGATCTCTTCTCCGCAGTCATACTTCTGCTCGATCTCCTTGCCAAGGTCACCTTCAGGCAGACGAAGGTCCTCTCGAACCTCCCCACTGTCCTGGAGCAGTGATAGGTACCCATCCTGGATGCCAATCAGCTGGGGAAGGAAAAAAAAGTTCAAAGTAGATGAGGTGGTACAGACCCTTAGTCCCAGCACTTGGACGGTAGAAGCAGGTAGATCTGAGTTCCAGGCCAGCCAGGGCTACATAGTGAGACCTTGTCTCAAAAAGCAGGTGCAGGTATGCTGAGTACTAGAACTAGAGCTAGTTGACAGCAAACATATACCAGATATCTTCTCTGCCAGTTTTTCCTTTTCTCCCAGTTTCTGATCAATCCATCTCTTCTCCTGAACAAGCCAAGCCTCCTCCCCCCAACCATTAACTCTTCTTTCTGCCAAACACATACCTGGAAGTCATTCCTTTTGATGTTGGGGACATCCATATTATGAGTTGATGGGCAGATATCTTCATATTTCTTCCCAGTAAAAATGTCAATACCAACCAGGTGGACCTGTGTACATGTATCATAAAGAGAAACTCAAACTCTAGGATGCAGGAGGTAAAGGTTCATGTCACTGGCTAGAGAAGTCAGCCTACCTTATTAGAATAAAGATTAGAGGAGTTAAGAATGAACCAATCAACAAGAAAGATTAAAGCCTTAAAAAAAAAAAAAAAAAGTCCCTGAAGTCAAGATTACTACTGAGATTAGGGCTGACAGTACAGAGGAAAGTGGTGGGGCAGACCTAGGGAAATCAGTCACACTGAAGTGTGATGTCAACCATCTTTAATCCCAGCACTCAGGAAGCAAAGGCAGGCATATGTCTAAGATGGAGGCCTGCCTGGTCAACTGGAAGTACAAGGAGACTGTCTCCCCAAAACAAAGCAACGGCACTGGGGATGTCACGCAGCTTGATACACTGTCTGCCCAACATGCACAAGGGCCTAGGTCTATTACGAGTGTGCCACACGCCTATAATTCCAGCACTAGGGAGGATGGAGGCAGAAGGACCAGAAGTTCAAGGTCCTCCTTAGTTACATACTGAGTTTTAAGGCCACCCTGAGAAACCTAAGACCCAGTTCAAAGAGTAGGGGAACATTCCCCAAACACCTAGAGCCTAAGGAAGAGGGTGGAGTCTAGGTAATAAAGTTTCAAGGACACCCACCTAACAGACTAAATAAGTAAAAGAGAAAAGGTTGAGACAAGCAAAGGAATGTAAAAGGAAAAGACCTGAAAAAATGATCCAGGAGACAGAAAATCAGAACTAGGCAATTAGGAAATAAGAGGTAAAAAGGATCAAGCATTAAGAGGATAACCTAGGATCAATGCCAAGTCAACAAAAGATGGAAAATGTCTAGGGAGTAAAACCTAAGACATTCAACAATGAATCAGGTTGAACACCTTGAGAAAAAGATAGGGAGAGGTCATGATGTTAAAAGTAAAGATATTTAGGGAGGCACATAGAACTCAAGGGGGGAATCAGAGACCGTTAAGAGGGAATGCGACACATCAAAATTCCAAACTAAAAGCCAGAACTGGGAAGAAAAGCAGCTAAGTGACTTGAAAATTCAGATAGGCTGGAGGTCTCCCCTCCTCCAAGAAAGGCTGCCTTCTGTGTCCGGACTAGAAAAATCCTCAACAAAGTACAGAAACAAAGCAACTACCAAGGGCCCAAGGAAGAAAAGAAAACAAGAAAAGTTGAAGGTCAAGAATAAACAACCAAGCATATCCAGAGACTGGCACAAGGCTGAAAAAGAGGGAAAGAATGACAAGAGACACAGAAGTGTGTCATGAAGAGTCTGGAAACTGTGAGCACGTACAGTTTTGAATGGGTATAAAGGGCTGAGTGTTGAAAAAAAGACTAGGACAGCGAGAAGAGGACAAGACTGAAATCAACAGCTCACTGTCAGGAGCCCTATGGATACAGGAGCTGCAGGGAAATCAAGATGTGGAGAGGTGAGATTCTAACCTTGGCATGGCCATGCTTGCCAGTCTTCGAAGTAGACATCTCGACGATCTTACATGGCCGGCCTTTGAGCACCACAAAGCCATTCTTACGTAATGCTGAGCACTGCATTGGGAAGGTGGCTGAGGCCCCTGCATCTCCTGTCTCGAAGTCCAAATCATCTGCCATTTTAAGAGGCTTCGATTCCAACTAAAGCCAAGAAGAGAACTAGGGTCAGTAAGGATGGAGGTTAACAGGACCTCTAATCTATCCCATTCCTCTCTAGAAACATTGCTCCATTCCCCCCAACCCTTTATTCCATTACCCATCTAAATAAAGTCAAAGTTCCTGGACTTTGGAACTGGGGTCAAAATATACTGAAGAGTTACTGTATGGGAAAAACAGCTGGATCCTCCCCGCTAAATGAATTCTAAAGCTGTTGCTTGGGAAAGGAAGGCTCCAGGGAGTTGGGATGCCATATCCCAGAGATGAGGAAAGGGGCAACTTCCCGGGACGGGGGAGGACTCAGGTGTTACCTGCAACTGAAACCAACCACCCCTTTTCCCCACACACAGCCAGGGCTATAATTAGGTGAGCAGCTATGAGCCAGCAAAAGGGTGGGGCTAATGGAGGGGTGGAGATGTGAGGTCGAGGCCCCACCCAGCTGTTACACCCCCCACACCTCTATCCACACACACAAGCCAGTCATTGGTACAGGAAACCACAAGGCCACTTTGGGGGATTCCCGCCTCTCCAACATGCACTAGCAGATGCAGCCAAGGGAGAGAAAGTAGTTTCCTAAATGATCCCACTGCCAAACACCTAGATCTCAGTTCCCGAAGGGAACCCAGCCTTTTGCAGAGGGCCCTCCCACTTTTCCCAGGATGCACCAGTCCTGTCGGCTTTTCAGGCCCAGCCAGTACAGTCAGTAGAAAGTGGGGAATGAGGGGTGAATGACAATAAAATGAAAGCAAAAGGTTGGTAGTAGTAACAGAAATCATATTAGGCTGGTAGAGTTAAGGACTTTAAAACACAGTAACTCTCTCAAAGCAAACACAACGGGGAAGGTAGTGACAAGGTGAAGACCGAAGATCACCTCGGGAAACTATCTGTTCAGTACTTTGAGGCACTGTCGGCACCGGCCGAGAAGAGTTGGGCTCCAATCCAACTCTCCGGACTCCCCAACATGGAAGTACCACTTACATCTGGCTGGACGTCTCACTTCACATAGAGGCTGGGGGTGAGCTCCAGGGGCCCACGAGGCTGGGGAGCACTAACATATGCCCGCAGCAGGCCACGCGGGGTGACTGAGACCAGGGCCCCGGCTCTCTCCCGTACACCGAAATCCCAGGCTCCCTAAAAGCCCACAAAAGAACCGGTCCTTGAGCTAGGGGTTGCCGGCTCGCGCCCACCATGTGGCCGCCCGGGGCTTCCGGTGGCCGGGACCAGGGGGGAGGGATCCCTGTGCTGCCATGCGGACCCGGTCCATGTTCGGCCACATGGCCTCGGACCCCCGAAGGCAGCCTCCAGTGGGGGGCACTTCCGGTGCTCCACTGCCCCAGCCCCACAGCTGCGCCAGGCCAGGCCCACGCCGCCTCCCCTCCCCCCGCCGGCCGCCAACCCCCTCCACATACCCTCTCACGGAACAGCCCCCTCCCCCACCTCACGTGGCCGCGCGGCGCCCGGTCCTCAACCGCCCAGGGTCCCTGGCCGCTGCGGGGCCGATCTGGCCCCCGGCTCTCGCCCTGGCGTGGCAGCTTCGCGGCCTCTCCCGCGTGGCGGCCTCGCGGCTCGCCGTCCCCCGCCCTGCGTCGCTCCAACGTCACCCAGCCGGCCCCAACCGTCACCGCTAGCGCCAACCGGGCCGCGTGCCCAAGCCTCTCCGCATCTCGCGCCGCTTCCCGACCGATCCCGTGCGGCGGCGGCCGCCGCTCCCTTCGGCCCCCTCCCCGACCCCCGAGTAGTTCCGTCTCTCCTTCCCGGCCCAAACCAACGTTCCGCGCAGGCGCGCCCTGCCCGCTCTCACCTCGCGCGAACACACTGACTCGACCCCGTCCGCTCGCCGCGAGCCCAACCGCTGCCTCGGAACCCGCTACCGCCGCCGCCGCCGCCGCCGCCTCTAGCGTCGCCGCCGCCGCTGCTGCACACGGGTCTTAGTACGCAGGCGCCGACTCCCCACTGACCAACCAAGCAGCCCTCTGACAGCGGCGCAAGCGTGCTAAGTAGCTCCTCCGCCCTCCACCCCCGCACTGCGCAAGCGCATGGACCCTCCCGATCTCCACCCTCTCTCCCACCTACCCATCCAATGACGTGCATACGTGACCCCGCCCCTCACCTAGCCGGAGCCCTTTCAACCCGCCCGCACTGCGCAGGCGCGCCCGGTTTTTTAATTCCTTTACCCTCCTCTTCTCTTCCCTTGATGGACCGCTCGCACTACCGGACAGGCCTTGCGGCTGCGCAGTAAGGAACTCTGCACTCCACACCCTCCGAGGGAAACGCCTGGGTTTCACACGCATGCGAGTTGGGCCTCCTAAACGCCCCTTCCACCTCCGACGTCCCCTGGACGCTGGGTGTTGAAAAGACCATGCTGCGCTACTGCTTGCCGCCGTCGAGCGCATGCGTCTGAGGAAGCGCCCCACCTTGGCTTGGCTGGAGTGGAACGACCCACACGTTCCGAAAACTTGGCCTGTGAGGTGGGCCGCTTCTCGGAATTGCTCCTGGTTCTACACATGCGCAGTTCGTTGCCTTCCACCCTCTTTCCTTCCGCGCTAGTATGGTGGGCTCTCTGCCCATTTCGGATTCACTTCACCAAACTTTACACCTCCTCTGTACCGTAGTTTGTCTCGAAAAGCCAGAGTCATCCGGTACCAGCCACCATCTTGTTTAAGCCCTGGTTGGTGTCGGTCCTATGGCTTCCACAGAAGCTTTTTCCACCCTTAGATCCTAAATAATTACATAGCGTTTCCCAAGTGAGCTTAGGGTTTCTAAAAGAAATGTCTACAGTTTCCTCGGAAATCAAACTTACGGGGCTGGTGATACGGCTCAGCGGGCTAAAATGCTTGCCACCAAACCTGTGTTCAATCCCCGGGACCTCTGCACACCTACACACATGAACAGATAATTCAAAAAAAATTAAAAGTCAAACTCTATACCACATAAAGTAGAGTGGAACTGGGCAAGGTTGCACAGACTTATGATGCCAGAGACATGGGAGGCTGCCGCGGGAGAACTGCAAGTTCAAGGCCCGCATAAGAAATTGGTCGTGGGGGCTGGAGCGATGGATCAGCGGTTAAGAGCACTGATTGCTCTTTCCGGGTTCTTATTGTTAGCTCTAGGGCTGACAACAGTCCCTAACTCCAGTTCCAGGGGATCTGACGCCTTCTGATCTCCGCAGGCACTTCTCAACACGGGTGCACTTACACACATGCAAGCAATACACTCATACACATTTCTTTAAAAAGTGGGCCATGGAAGTTTATGTCTGTAATCTCAACGCTTGAGCCAGGAGAACCGCCAGCCTGGGCTACAGACTGTTAAAAAAATAAAATAAAATGCAATATTAACTACATTGACATTCTCTTAATCACAAGGGATTACCAAGCTATCATTTTAGAGAATAATGCTGTTGCTTTTCTTGAAACATAGTCTTCCTCCCAATTCCTAGGTTTCCAGCACTACCTTCATCACTAAGTTGACAGGTCACTTAGCTAGGACTGTGAAAGAAGAAATAAAGATCAAGTCTAGGGAGAGCATAAGGCACATGACACTGATTCCAGCACTTGGGAGGTGGAGGCTGGAAGAGTGCTGCAAACTCAAGGTCAGCCTGGTATACATACTGAGTTCCAGACCATCTACAGCTACGCTTACCAAGACCCTGTATCAAAAACTACTAAACAGGCCAGGCCTGGTGGCACACACTTAATCCCAGTATTTGGGAGGCTGTGGGGGGCAAATGTAAGTTCAAGGCCAACCTGCTCTACATAGTGAGTTCCAGAACATCTGGGGCTACAGGGAGATCCTCTCTCAAAAACACCAAACAAACTAACAAAAACAAAAACAAAAAAAAACCCCAAAACCCACAAAGCAAAAAATCTGGCTTTGCCAGGTGTGGTGGCGCACACCTTTAGTCCCAGCACTCAGGAGGCAGAGGCAGGCGGATCTCTGTGAGTTTAAGGCCAGCCTGGTCTACATAGTAAGTTCCAGGACAGCTGGGGCTACAGGGAGACCCTGTCTCAAAAAGACCAAGAAAAAAAAAAAATCTGGTTAATACTGAGTGTGATAGCACATACCAGCACTTGGGAGGCAGAGGCAGGAGGAATTCTGTGAGCTGGAGCCGTCCTGGTCTACATAGCAAGTTGTAGGTCAGGCAGGGTTACATAGTGAGATCCTATCTCACTATGTATCCTGGGCTAGGGATCCAAAATCTTGAACTGGTTCTTGTTTTGTATCTTTGAGAAAGTACTTCAAATTACTCTGACTTAATTTCCTTCCCTCTAAATGAGAGGAGTAATGAAGCCTGAGCTTCCAACTCATCAGGACATTTACATCCTGTGATACATGCCATATGCAAACATTAGTTTGAATTATTACATTTGTGTAGCACAGTGGACTATTCATTCCAGATCCTTCAATCACTTTCCTGAACTTCCTGACTTTTCCTATGTAATTCTAGCACTGAGGAAGCTGAGGTAGGTGGATCACAGATTTGAGGCTCTCATGGGTTACATAGTAAGACCCTGCCTTGGAAAAAAAAAAAACCACCAAAAAAAAACTTAGTGGATGCCCTGTTAAAACTATTTAAAACCCCAATTCAGTCAGGCGTAGTGGTGCATGCCTTTAATCCCAGCACTTGGGAGGCAGAGGTAGGCAGATCTCTGTGAGTTCCGAGGCCAGCTGGGGCTATAGGGAGACCCTGACTCAAAAACAAACAACCTCCAAATTCCTAGAGAGGTTTGGTAGTACCCACCTGTAATCCCAGCATTTGGGAGGTCGAGGTAAGAGAATCAGTTGAAGGTCATTCTCTGGGTGTGGTGATGTGTGCCTGCAATCCCATCTCCTGGCTAAGGCAGGATGATGGCCAGCCTGTGCTACAGAGTGAGACTCAAAACAGAATTTGATTCCAGCACTGGAAAAAAAAAAGAAAAAAATGTAGCAAGGAGTGGTGGTGCATGCCTTTAATCCCAGCACCCCAGAGATAGAGGCAGGCAGATCTCTGTGAGATTGAGACCAGCCTAGTCTACATAGTGAGTTCCAGGTAAGCTAGGGTTACAGAAAAAAAAAAAAAAAGAAAGAAAGAAATGAAATACTGGGTACATGTTACAAATGTGAGTAAACCTTGAAAACAGTTCATTTTGCTAAGTGAAATGATCATGAAGCTTGTGACTAGAGGTATTAATTACCTCAGTGGTAGTAACTAGAATTCACAAGAGCCTACCTTTAACCACCAGCATATCTCTCTCTCTCTCTCTCTCTCTCACACACACACACACACACACCACATACAATTATTCCACATATATGAAATGTTCAGAATAAAGAAAAGTCATAGAAATAGAAAGCAAGGGGCTGGAGCAATGGCTCAGGGGTTAAGAGCATTGGCTGCTCTGGGAGAGGACCCAGGTTCAATGCAGGCAATACATTCATACACATAAAACTAAAGTAATAAAATTTAAAAAAAATAAAAATGTACAGTGTTTAACACCTCTGTGTCAGTTCTTTCTGCATGCAGGAAACGTTTCTTATCTAACAATGTCATTTAAGCAAATCATTTTCTAAATAATTTCCCATTCATTGAGTATTTTAAGGTTTTAAATATACATTTTATTTATTTTTAGTTTATGTGTAAATTATTTTTAATGTTTTATTTATTTTTATTTTATGGGCATGAGTGCATGTAAGTGCATCCATGTTTAGTAGTGCCCATGGAGGTCAGAAGAGGGTGCTGGATTCCCCTGGAACTGGAGTCACAGATGGTTGTTAGCTGCCAAGGTGGGTGCTGGGAATCTGGGTCCTCTGCCAGAGCAGCCAGTGCTCTTAACCACTGAGCCATCTCTCCAATCCCATAAAATTTAAAAAAAAAAAAAGAAAAGAAAACAAGCATATTAGTGGATGCCTAAGGTAAGGGGTTTGGGGTTCTGGGGAGTGACTCCTAATGACTACAAAGGAGGGGGAGATGGGAGAAATCTTTTGGGAGTAATGAAAATTTCCTAAAATTAAGTGATAGTTGCACACCTTTTCAGATACTAAAAACCAAAGTGTTGAAGTAGGAATTGAACCTAGGGCCTGTGCATGCTAAGCAAAAGATCTCCACTGTGCTATATCCCTCCCCAGTTCTCCTTTTTTATTTTATTTTATTAGCAGAATGAACATAGATTAAGGAAAAAAGAAAAAGAACTCCTGAGATTGGGAGAGGATTTCCCCAACAGGAGCGTGCATTGTGGTTTTCTTATTTGTTTTAGGTGTTTGGGTTTTTTTTGGTCTTTTTGAGGCAGGGTCTCCCTGTAGCCCCAACTGTCCTGGAACTCACTATGTAGACCAGACTGGCCTTAAACTCACTATGTAGCTGAGTGCTGGTATTAAAGGCATATACCACTATACCTGTTTTTGTTTGTTTGGGTTTGGTTTTTTTTTTGAGACAGGGTTTCACTATGTACCCCTGACTCACTTGGAACTCAATATGTAGACCAGGCTGGTCTCAAACACAGAGATTCACTTGCCTCTGCTGTTTGTTTTTGAATCATACTTGAACTATGTGACTTTTGTAGTACATAAATTAGGAATGTCTAACCTTTTGGCTTCTCTGGACCATGTTGGACAGATTGTCCTGGGTCACACATTAAATACATAAACACAGCTGGGCGTGGTGGCACTTGCCTTTAATCCCAGCACTTGGGAGGCAGAGGCAGGCAGATCTTTGTGAGTTTGAGGCCAGCCTGGTCTACACAGTGAGTTCTAGGACAGCTGGGGCTAACAAGGAGACCCTGTCTCAAAAAGACAAAAAAAAAACAAAAAACAAAAAACAAAAAAAAAACCCACCCCAAAAACATAAACACTAATGAAAGTTGATGAGAAAAAAAAATCTATGTGTAATTTTTATATCTGCCACCAAAAATAAGCAAAAAAAGTCCTCACATAATAATCCTAATTATGTGGCACCCCATCTGGAGCGTTTTTAAAATTACATTTTATTTATTTTGTATGCATTTGTGTGTGTTTGCAGTAGTACAGATGTTGAGGTCAAAGTCAGTTCAAGTTAGCATTGGTTTTCTCCCTAGACCATGTGGGTCCCAGGTATTGAACACAGGTCATCAGTTTCAGCAGCAGGTCCATTTATTCACTGAGCCATCTCTCTAGCCCCCCATTTGGAGAGTTCTTAGAAGTCACTGAGAAAACTAATAACCAAATAATATATTTAAGTAAAAAAAACCAAATCACTGATTTAAAAAATATTTAATCAATTTATTACTTATTGTGGTATTTATTTAATTTTAGTTTTTTTGAGATAAGGTCTCCCTGTAGCCCCAGCTGACCTGGAACTCACTATGTGGACGAGGCTGGCCTCGATCTCACAGAGATCTACCTTGTTTCTACACATGCACACTTACATACATTCAGTCATAACAGCCTTACACAAAGCTAGGCATGGTGGTATATGCCTTTAATCCCAGGACTCAGGAACCTGAGGCAGGCGAATTTCTGCACAGCCTGGTCTACACAGAAAGGTCCAGGCCAACCAGGGCTACACTGTGAGACTCTGTCTCAAAAAAGTAAAAAAAAAAAAGAAAAAGGAGAAAAGAAGAGGAGGAGGAGAAAGAAGGGGAAGAAGAAAAAATAAAACTAGTTGGATATTTGACATTGAACATTGAATTTGAGACATCAGTGCATCCATATCTGGTTCAATGGTGGTGATTGCAATTCTGTGAGTTCTCAAGGTGCTCAGCAAAAGTTTTGTTTCTAAAGCTAGGCATGGTGGCATATGCCTTTAATCCCAGCACTCAGGAGGCAGAGACAGGTGGATCTCTGTGAGTTCAAGGCCAGTCTCGTCTACATAGTGAGTTCTAGGCCAACTGGGGCTGTAGGGAGACCCTGTCTCAAAAAGACCAAAAAAAAAAAAAATGGTAAACAGATGTTTGCTCATTTATCTTCAGTGTTAGCCCTGGCCACACCATTTTGAAAAGTTCTACAAGTTCCCAGAAACACAGTAATCAGCATTCCAGGACTCAAGTAACTTGTTTTCCTAGATTCCTGCCACCACCCTGAAGACCCCTGGTAATGGCTGGCCCTGGGAGATGTTTAGCATCACCTGACATTCTTTTACTCACTACTCACCAATCTTTGGTCACTCTTAGCAATGGCCAATCTTGGACCAAAAATGAAACTCTTCAACCTCCTTCCTTGGCCCCTCTCTTTCTGCCCTATGGAGAGGCTCTGATTCATAGAAAACCTTCTCTGAAAGACTTTTCCTCCAACAATGTATTGTCTTACATTTTGGGAGGGGTGCTCTAATTTTACTCTTAGTCTGCCCCATCTTTGAAAATAGTTGCTCACAAATGTAGGTGCTGCCAAAGAGAGATGACATGAATAAAGCACGATTGTGAAGTCAGGGATATTCGTCTCTGAGAAGACAGAACCTATAAAAGCAACAAGATCAAATTTTTAATTTGAATGTCAGACTGCAGCTTTACCCATTCCATTTGAATATTAGCAGGCAGTATTTGTGCTGACCGAAAATGGAGTTGCAAATATACCAAAAATTATTTTCCTGAAAATCTTGAAATCAGCTTTCAAATTCTTTCTTTAAATCAAAAAGAGAGATTTCATATTTTTCCTGGTTCACGGTACTGTGTAAGCCAATGTGTCAAATGTTTTTCTTAGCTGCGCACAATAGCTCATGGCTATAATTCCAGCACTTGGGAGGCCGAGGCAAGAAGAATCAAGAGTTTTTTGTGAAGGCAAACTCCCAGGAATCTGGATGCCTGTTTGGGTGAGCAGCCACAGGCATACTGCATCCCAAGGCTCTGACGCAGGTGCTAAGACAAGTGGACACAGAAGGAGCCCAAAGCATCCTGAGAGCCATGTAGCCATCATTGGGGTAGCCAACCTTCTACTGTGTATGTATGCCAAGGAGACTGTGGGCTTCAGAATCCTCAAGGCAAAGACCCAGGCTTTGGTGCAGTACCTGGAGGAGCCACTCACCAAAGTAGAAGTGTCATAATAGTGTTGATAGGAGCTGGATCAGGAATGAATTAGATAACCGTGGGAGGGATGGGGCCCTGAAAAAACCTGGCTGGGTGAAGAAGGGTGGGACTTTTGCTTTTTTCAGAATAAATTCAACTCCTGAAAAAAAAAAGTTTTTTGTTCTTGGCTACAAAAAGAGTTTGAGCTGGGCGTGGTGGCCCATGCCTTTAATCCCAGCACTTGGGAGGCAGAGGTAGGCGGATCTCTGTGAGTTCAAGGCCAGCCTGGTCTACATAGTGAGTTCCAGGACAGCTGGCGCTGCAGAGAGACCCTGTCTCAAAAAGCCAAAAAAAAAAGAGTTTGAGCCCAGCATAGGCCCTGACTGACAACAACAAAAGTCTGCCTTAATTTAAGTTTGCCATAATTTCAGTTTCATTTGAAACAGGATTTGAAAGATGCATGTTTAACTCATTTAAATGACCAGCTAAATACACTAAAAATGGTAAATCTGTAAGCCAGTTTTCATTGTCTAGTTCTGGAACAAATTTTTTTGTTCTGTTTTTTTGAGACAAGGTCTCCCTATGGTCCCAGCTGGCCTGGAATTGGCTAAGTAGAGCAGGCTGGCCTCGATTTCACAGAGACCCACCTACTTCTGCCTCCTGAGTGCTGGGATTAAAGGCTTGTGCCATCCTGCTGGGCTTTAAATTTGGGGTTTGAGACCAAAATGATAGTGTGTTGAAAATTATAAAATATTTTCAATATTTAACACCAGTCATCTTCTAGAAAGTAAATGATGTTGCAGTAATCAGCATTGACAAATTTTTTTTTTTTTGGTCTTTTTGAGACAGTGCTGTAATTAAAGGCATATGTTACCATCCCCAGCATAGTCGTGTCTTTTTTTTTAATATTTTATTCCTTTTATTTTTTGTGGATGAGTATATTGCCTGCATGTATGTAAATGTATCCATGTCATGCAGTGCCTGCAGAGGACAGAAAAGGATGTCAGATTCCCTTGAAACTGGAGTTACTGACTGTTGTTAGTCATCCATGTTGGTGCTGAGAATTGAACCTGGGTCCTCTGCAAGAGCAGCCAGTGCTCTTAACCACTGAGGCATTTCTCCAGTCCCTTAAGTTTTGTTTTTAATATTTTATTTAATCATTGTGCATTTTAAAATTTTATTATTATTTTTATTTTATGTGTATGAGTGTTATGCCTGCATGTAGGTAAGTGCACCCATGTCATGCAATACCCACAGAGGGCAGAAGAGGCTGTCGGATCCCCAAGAACTGGAGTTACAGACAGGAGTTACAGACCATTGTTAGCTGCCGTGTGGGTACTGGGATTTGAACCTGGGTCTTCTGCAAGAACAACCAGTGTTCTTAACCGCTGAGCCATCTCTCCAGCCCCAGTTGTGTCTTTTTGAGACAGGGTCTCCCTGTAGCCCCAGCTGTCCTGGAACTCACTATGTAGACCAGGCTGGCCTTGAACTAAAATGGAA
>NW_008357929.1:8770611-8771121 GCF_000622305.1 Nannospalax galili
CCCCCCCCCCCCCCCGGAAAAAAAAATTTTTTTTTTTTTTTTTTTTTGGTCTTTTTGAGACAGGGTCTCCTTGCAGCCTCAGCTGGCCTGGAACTCCCTATGTAGATCAGGCTGGCCTTGAACTCACAGAAATCCACCTGTCTCTGCCTCCTGAGTGCTTGGATTAAAGGTATGTGCTACCATGCCTGGCAAAAGAAATTTTTTAAGCAGGGCAAATCCCGGCACTTGAGAGGCAGAGTTGGGCAGATCTTTGTGATTTCAAGGCCAACCTAGTCTATCAGATTCCAGGCCATCCAGGGTTACACAGTGAGATCCTGTCTCAAAAAATTTAATTGTGGGGCTGGAGAGGTGGCTCAGTTAAGAGCACTGACTGCTCAGGCAGAGGACCCGGGTTCGATTCCCAGCACCCACATGGCAGCTAACAACCACCTGTAATATGGCAACTAACAACCACCTGTAACTCCAGTTCTGGGGTATCCGACACCCTCTTCTGACCTCCGAGGGCATTGC
>NW_008357929.1:8771561-8797023 GCF_000622305.1 Nannospalax galili
TTCACTTTTCATTGAACAACCTTTCTTCATCCATAATTTTACTTTTGGGGGGGGTTCTGTTTTCTTTTGTAATATTGTAGAAGCCTTGGTGGGATTTTTTTCTTTTTTTTTGTCTTTTTGAGACAGGGTCTCCTTGTAGCCCCAGCTGTCCTGGAACTCACTATGTAGACTAGGCTGACCTTGAACTCACAAAGATCCACGTGCCTCTGCCTCCCAAGTGCTGGGATTAAAGGCATGTACCACCATGCCCAGCTGGGATTTTTAAATAATAACAATAAGGCTGAGGGGCTAAGAGTATTGTCTGCTCTTTTAGAAGTCCTGGGTTTGGTTCCCAGCACCCACATGGCAGCTACAACCATCTGTAACTCCAGTTCCAGGGGATCTGACGCCCTCTTCTGACCTCCTTGGGCATTGCATGACAAGGGTGCACTTACATACATGCAGGCAATACACTCAGAGACAGAAAATAAAAATAATAAATATTTAATAAATAATAAGAGATAAGGGACTGTATTTACATTTATTATGAAAATTAATTGACAAGAAAATAGAAAACAAGGTTTGGGCCCTTACACTCTCAGCTGCTGCTGCAGCCCAAAGTGGGGCTCAATTGTAAGGCACAGTGGGAAATGCTTGAGTTACAGCCATGTTGTGGGAGGGCCTTTAAAAATTAAATAATACTTACTTGCTGGGTATGGTGGGGCAGACCTCTGTAGAGGCAGGTGAATATCTGTGAGATGGAGGCCAGCCTGGCCTACATAGCAAGTTCCAGGCCAGCTGGGGCTATACCGTGATCTCTCTCAAAAAAAACTTACAAACAAAAAGCCGGGTGTGGTGGCACAGGCCTTTAATCCCAGCATTTGGGAGGCAGAGGCAGGCAGATCTCTGTGAGTTCTAGGGAGTTCCAAGTCAGCTGGGGCTACAGGGAGACCTGTCTCAAAAAAGACAAAACAAAACAAAACAAAACCCAAATCTACCTATCTTCTAACTAACATTTAACATCAAACACGTACTGTTTATAATAATGGTATATTAAAAATATTATTGATATTGGGGGCTGGAGAGATGGCTCAGTGGTTAAGAACACTGTTCTTGCAGAAGACCCGGGTTCGAATCCCAGCACCCACATGGCAGCTAACTCCAGTTCCAGGGGATCCAACAGCTTCTTCTGTCCTCCTCGGGCATTGCATGACACAGGTGCACTCACCTACATGCAGGCAATACACACATACACATAAAATAAAAATAATAAAATATTTTTAAAAAATTATTGATAATTACTGTTTTGTTTGCCAAATCACCACAAGCAATGTAACATGTAACATTGCCAATTCTACTGTCTGCCTTGGAGGATACCATGATGAAATCTGTACATCCCTGGTTATACATGCATACAGACAGAAAGAGCATACACATGTTTATTTTGCATAACACTGCAACACAGCATTTTCACCTACAAATTTCATACTTGAGAACCACATAATCAAGTTATTCCCTCCCCCACTAAAATTCCAAAGAGCTCTTAATGTTTTAAGTAAGCTTACAATTTTGTGTTGGGCTGTATTCATAGCTATCCTGGGTCATATGGGACCCATATGCCGTGGATTGGATACTGCTGATATGGGGTTTCAGTAGTAAAGAGCTTGCCTAGCAAGCCCAGGCCCCTGGGTTTGATCCCCAGTTTCCATAAGAAAACAAAAGAAAATACAGGCATGAAAATACCAAGTGCTAATGAATACAATAGTAAAAACAACAGAGTAGGAAGTCAGAATGACTGGAGGGGCTACTGTGCGCTGAGGTACCTCACTGAAAATGGACTGGGGGCTCCTATTGGGGGCAAATAAGTAGGCAGAGCTGTTGCTGTCATACAGGTGAGAGATGCCAGTGGTGTGGATTAGGATGGGGCTAGATAATGGAAAAAGCATGAAGGATGGACAGGATTTAGAGATTGTGATCCAGAAGGTGAGGAAGGAGGTAAGTGTCAAGGTGGATTCTTAGGTCTCTCATCCAAATGTGGTGGTGGCCTTCACCAAGGCAGGAGATTCTAGAGATTTTCAGCTAGCAGCTCTGGAGGATGTCTGAGCTAAAAGGGACAAGACTCAACTTCTAACCAGGTCACATGGATGGTATGGGAGTAAGGGAGGCCTCTGGGAATTATAGTTAGAAGACTGGAGGAGCTGGGACTCAAGCCTGTAGAAAGCAAGAAGGTTAAGGAATCAGTGAACAAATCTGAGAAGGAAATGGTTGCATCTGCCACATATACAGAAGAGGGATAAGGACAAAAACATGTCCACTGAACTAGCTAGTGAGGTCAGTATCTTTCCTAAATCCTGGGCCAGGGAAAGGAACAGAGCGATCTGAAGCCAACAAGGCTTTTATGACAATTTCTTTAATTTATTCACTTATTGTATATGTATATGGGGGAGGGACATACACATACACACGTGTGCATGCATGTCAGAGAACAATTTGGTCAGAGAGCAACTTGCAGAGGCCAGTTCTTTCCTTTTGCCATGTGGGTCCCAGGAGTTGAACTCAGATTGTCAGGCTTGGTGGCAAGTACCTTTATAGGCTGAGCCATCTTGCTGGCTCTCACAGTCTTTCTAGGTATTTAGTTCAAAAGCAAAAGCCTGACCTATGGAAAGACCTAGAAGAAACACAAAAACAAGGTATTAATGAGGAATATGAAAAATGTGGTTAGTATAATGGAATGTAGAATTTTGACTCTTAAAACATTTTTTATTCATTTTACGTGTATGAGTATTATGCTTGCATGTAGATAGGTGCACCCATGTCCTGCAATGCCCAAGGTCAGAAGAGGGTGTTGGATCCCCCAGAACTGGAGTTACAGACAGTTGTTAGCCACTATGTGGGTGCTAGGAACTGAACCCAGGTCTGCTGCAAGAGCAGCCAGTGCTTCTAACTGCTGAAATATCTCTCTAGCCCTGAGAAATTTTGACTCTTGAGTTAGACTGATGAAAATTTGAATCTCAGCTGGGCTTGTCCCCAGTTTTGTGACTTTAGGCTTCCTGCCTAACTTTACTACACCTTACTCTTCATCTCTGGAAATTGGGGATGGCTCTTCAGGCTGGATATGGAGGTACATGCCTTAATCTTGGCATTCAGGAGGTTGATGAAAGATCTTCAGTTCAAGGCTAGTATGGGCCACATGGTGAGTTTCAGACTGGGCTACATAACAAGGCCATATCTCTTAACCATTAAGCCATCTCTCCAGCCCAAGGCCATGTCTCAAAACAAATAAACAAACAAAAATAGTTGGCATGGTGGCACATGCCTTTAATTCCAGCACTCAAGAGGCAAAGGGAGGTGGATCTCTGTAAGAGGCCAGCCTGATCTACATAGTGAATATTCTAGGCCAGGTGGGGTTACAGGGAGACCCTGCCTCAAAATAAAACAAAACACCAAAAACTAACTGGAAAGATAACTTAGTGAGTGCCTATTACAAATCATGAGGATTTGAGTTTGTACCCTAGCACCTTATAACAACCTGGTATTCTGCAAATATCTACAATTCCAGCTTAGAGGAATCCAATACTCTTTTCTCTTCACACATTCACACTGGAACATACACTTATGCTGATACACACACACACACACACACACACACACACACACATACACACACACATATAAATACGATTAATAAATACTTCTAACATTTTAAAAATGAATGTTATTTATTTATTTACTTATCTATTTATTTATGAGACAGGGTCTCCCTGTAGCTGGCCTGGAACTCACTTTGTAAACCAGGCTGCCCTTGAACCCACAGAGATCCACCTGCCTCTGTCTCTGCCTCTTCGAGTGCTGGGATCAAAGGCATGCACCATCACACCCGGCTTTTTTTTTTTAAGATTTTTTTTTTAATGTTGGTTATAGTGGCACATGCCTTTGATCCCAGCACTCTGGGAGGCAGAGGCAGGCGAATCTCTGTGGGTTCAAACCCAGCCTGATTTCCATAGTGAATCCAGGCCAGCTGGGGCTATAGGGAAGGTCCTGTCTCAAAAAGACCAAAAAAAAGAAAAAAATATTTTATTTTTATTTAATGTGTATGACTGTATTGCTTGCATGTAGGTAGGGTGCATCCTGTTGTGCAATGTCCACAGAGGTTGGAGGGGGCATTGGATCCTTCCTTAGAATGTGGAACTGGAGTTATGGATGGTTGTTAGCTGCCATGTGGGTGCTGGGAATCGAACTCGGGTCCTCTGCAAGACCAATCAGTGCTCTTAATTGCTGAGCCATCCCTTCAGCCCCTATTTATTTATTTATTTATTTATTTATTTTTTCTGTTGTTTTGTTTTTTGTTTTTTGAGACAGGGAGGCCTGACTGCCCTTGAACTCACAGAAATCCACCTGCCTCTCAAGTGCTGGCTTTAAAGGTGTGCACCACCATGCCCAGCTTGTATTTGTTGTGTATGAGTGTCTTGCCTACATGTATGTAAGTGCACCTGTGGAGGGCAGAAAAGGGTGTTGGATGAGTTGTGGTTGTTAGCCACCACTTGGGTGATGGAAACTGAACCCAGGTTCTCTGCAAGAACAGCAAATACTCCTAAGGTGCTGAGCCATTTCTCCATCCCCAAAATTAATAAATCTTAAAACAACCCTGTCAGGCCTGGTGGTACAGGGCTGTGACCTAAGCACTTGGAAGGTCAAAGTAGAAGGGTTACAAGTTGAAGGCCAGTCTAGGCTATATGAGACCCTGTCTCAAAAGACAAAAACCAGGACCAGTGAGATGGCTCAATGATTAAAAAGGCACTTGTCACTAAACCTTTTGACCTGAGTTCAATCCCCTGAACCCGCATGGTAGAAGGAGAGAAGTGACTCCTGCAAGTTGTCCTCTGCCATCCACATGAGCACTATGGCATTCATGCATACATATACACCAACAAATAAATAAAATACATGTAAAAAAAATCAAATCCCAAACCAAACAGATAAAAAAAAACAGTGACTGTATGACTGTGAATATAGCTCAGTGGTAGTGTACTTACTTAGCATGTGTAAGGCCGTGGGTTGATTCCTAACACTGGGGGGAAAAAAGAGGGCGGGGAGATAAAATTAACAGTAACCACTTCCCAGGATTATTGCAGGCATCAAATAACCTAATGTATCCAAACTGTTTAGCTTACTATTGAACACATAGGGAGTACTCAATAAATGGTAATTCTTCTCTGCCATTACCAGCGAATTAATGTTAATATTTTATTTTTATTTTATGTGTATGAGTGTATTGCATGTATGTGAGTGCACCCGTGTCATGCAATGCCTCGGAGGTCAGAAGAGGGCTTCAGATTCCCCTGGAACTGGAGTTAAGGACGGTTCGTAGCTGCCATGTGGGTGCTGGGAATCGAACCTGGGTCCTCAGCTAGAGCAGTCAGTGCTCTTAACTGCTGAGCCATCTCTCCAGCCCCCTAATTAATTAATTAAAATTTTTTGGGACAAGGTCTCCCTGTAGCCCGAGCTGTCCTAGAACTCACTATGTAGGCTAGGCTGGCTTTGAACTCACAGAGATCCACCTGCCTCTGCCTCCCAAGTGCTGGGACTACAGGAGTGTGCCACCACGCCCAGCAATTAATTAATTTTAAAAATATTTTACTTATTATTTTATGTGTATGAGTGTATTGCTTGCATGTATCTAAGTGCATTTGTGTCATGCAATGCTCGAGGAGGTCAGAAGAGAGCTTTGGATGCCCCTGGGACTGGAGTTAGAGTTTTGGGTTTTTTGTTTTTGTTTTGTTTTTTTGGTCTTTTTGAGACAGGGTCTCCCTGTAGCCCCAGCTGGCCTGGAACTCAATATGTAGAACAGGCTGGCCTCGAACTCACGGAGATCCACCTGCCTCTACCTCCCAAGTGCTGGGATTAAAGGCGTGTGCCACCACACCTGGCCCTGGGTTAGAGTTTTTTTAGCTACCACATAGGTGCTGGGAATTGAACCTGGGTCCTCTGCAAGAGCCTCTAGTGTTCTTAAGTGCTGAGCCATCACTCCAGACCTCAATGGATTAACTTATGAAAGCTGTAGAGAACTAGCATAGAACCCCTTTATGCCCTTTAATTCCTCTGCCATGTGAGGACAGTGTGCAAGGTACCTTCTTGGAAGCAGAACTCAAGCCCTTTAACAGACACTGAACCTACCTGGATCTTGAATTTCCAGAATTATGAGGAATAAATTTCTATTGTGGTTTTTTGTTGTTGTTGTTTTGTTTTGTTTTGTCTTTTTTGAGACAGGGTCTCCCTGTAGCCCCAGCTGGCCTGGAACTCACTATGCAGACCAGGGTGGCCTTGAACTCACAGAGATTCACCTGCTTCTGCCTCCCAAGTGCTGAGACTAAAGGTGTGCACCACCACCCCTGGCTTCTATGTGTATTACTAGCAGGTAAAAAGAAAAATACAAGATAGAGGTTCCCAGAAAGGCATGTCAAGTAAGGCTATCAGATATAACAGATGGAACCAAGCAGAGGAGGTTGAAAAGGGTCAAGGATCTGGCAGAGTGCTAGCAGAGCTAGCAAAGAGGAAGGCAGAGGTGAGAGCAACTAAGGAGTGAGTGGAAAAGGAAAGTATAGGGGTTAGAATATGGGACAATGTGGCTAGAGAGATGGCTCAGCGGTTAAGAGCATTGGATGCTCTTACAGAGGACTTGGGTTGGATTCCCAGCACCCACATGGTGGCTAACAACCATCTGTAACTCCAGTTCCAGGGGATCTGAGGCCTGGGTATTGCACAACATGGTGCACTTACATGCATGCAGGCAATACACTCATACACATAAAATAAATAAATAATAAATAAATAAAATATTAAAAATATGGGGGGGCTGGAGAGATGGCTCAGTGGTTAAGAACACTGACTGTTCCTGCAGAAGACCCGGTTTGAATCCCAGTACCCATATGGTAGCTAACAACTGTCTGTAACTCCAGTTCCAGGGGATCCGACAGCCTCTTCTGTCCTCCAAGGGCATTGCATGACGCAGGTGCACTCACTGACGCACAGGGAGTACAGGCATACTCATAAAATAAAAATAATAAATAAAATAATATGCCAGGCGTGGTGGCGCATGCCTTTAATCCCAGCACTCAAGAGGGAGAGGCACGCGGATCTCTGTGAGTTCAAGGCCAGCCTGGTCTACATAGTGAGTTCCAGGACAGCTGGGGCTCAGGGAGACCCTGTCTCAAAAGACCAAAAATAAATAAATAGGGTTTGAAAAGCATGCAGCCAGGAGCTAGGAAGGCTGGTGACCAAGCATCCCCCAACCCCAGGTCACATTCTAGGGACTATAGCAGCTCTCATTGCTTCTCAGACTTGTTGCCACTACATCTGCCCCTGTACACAATGCTGCATGGATAAATAAATAAATAAATAAAATATTAAAAAAAGAATATGGGACAATTTAGCAGATAAGAAATAAGAGAGCAGTTTTTAGAAGACAGGAAAGGAAGCTAGGCATGGTAGAGCACACAGAGACACTCCATCTTCTCTACTCCCCTCCAACCAAAGGGAAGAGAGGAGAAGAAACTGATTTGTGCTACAAAAAGAAAGTTGCTAGGAGTTTGTGTTGCTAGGGGACAGAAGTGATGCTCCCTCTTTAATCTTTGAAATATCTAAAGTAGTTACTACCAGTATTAACCTCTGATGTGCTAAGCCTTAGCATCCAAGGATGACTGTTCTATATGGGAGGATATGGGAAATGGGCACTAAAGGGTGACTATTTCTGGCTGAATAGAGATAACCTAATTCAGAGGTGGGAAAAAGAAAGAGATGTTGGAGCTAGGATAGAACAAACCATAAAAGGAAAGGCATAAAGAGGCAGGCAAAGTTGGAGTGTGGAAGTGAGAGGCATGCTTCACCTGATAAAATCAAAAGAGGATTAAGGTGGGCCTAGTAGCTAAGGCCTGGAATGCCGGCTACTCAGGAGACTGAGGCAGGAAGGTCAAAGGTTCAAGATCTGCCTGGGCTACAGGAAGATTAAAGGCTAACCTAAGCACTTAGTGAGATCTTGTCTCAAAAAGGGGGGGGGGGCTGGACAGATGGCTCAGGGGTTATAAGTATTGGCTGCTCTTTGCAGAAGACCTGGGTTCAAATCCCAGCACCCACATGACAGTTAACAACTGTAACACCAGTTCAAGGGGATTCAATACTCTCTCCTGACCTTCATGGACACTGCATGACATGGTACACTTACATACATACAGGCAATACACTCATATACCTAAAATTAAAATAACAATTTTTTTTTTAAAAAGTAAACAGTTGGGCTAGAAAGCTGGGGGATATAGAGCTCAATGGCAGAGAGTTACTCAGCATTGGTGAGGCTCTGGGTTCAATGTCCTGGACCACACACACCCTAGGACAAATAGACGCAGTATGTCTGTTAAGAAAATGGAGCCTCTTAGCAGTTAAGAGCACTGGCTTTTGCAGAAGACCTGGGTTTGAATCCCAGCACTCACATGGTGGCTAACAACCATCTGTAACTTCAGTTCCAGGGTTATCTGTTATCCTCTTCTGTTCTCCACCAGAACTGCGTGACATGGGTACACTTACATATGTGTAGGCATCACACTCATACACATTAAAAAAAATAGCTGTCGTGGTGGCACATACCTTTAATTCTAGCACTTGGGAGGCAGAGGCAGGTGGATCTCTGTAAGTTCAAGGCCAGCCTGGTCTACATAGCGAGTTTCAGGCCAGCTGGGGCTACAGAGAGACCCTGTCTCAAAAAGACAAAAAGAAAAAAAATTATTGAGAGAGAGAGAGAGAGAGAGCGCCAGAGCCAGGGCTGGTAGTGCAGGCTACCTCCCAAATGCTGGGATTACAGGTGTGTACCACCATGACCAGGTTATAGGGTGCTGGGATCAAACCTGGGGCTTTGTGCGTAATAGACAAGTCCTCTACCAACTGAGCTACATCACCAGCCTTTGGCCAGCATGTTCTTAATCTTAGTACAAAAAGGCTCATCTCTTCCTGTGACCTTCCTCTCACCTCACCCTGGAACTCAGAGCTAATCAGTCCACACTTGAACTCCTCCATCCCTTCCATACGATTCTTCTGTTGCAGCCCTGAGATAATCTTGACAGCCTTTCCCAGCCTGGATCTCCCTCTTCTTGGATGTCAGGTCTAGACACAGGGATATCGGTCCTTAACAGTGTAAAGAAGGGGTGGTCATTTTTGCACACCTCACTGCCTCGCCTGGAGACCTAGCTGTTTTCTTGCCTCTCTTTTTTTTTTTTCTCTTCAGGGTGCCTGCTGCCCTAGAAAGCACAACCCTCAGCTCTGAAAGAACTTGAGGGTTGGGATAGGGGGCAGATTTGCTGATAGAGCCTGGCAGCAATTGGGAGTAGGTGGACTCCAGGAGCGGCCGGCAGAGGGCGCGCTGGGACAGGGAGAAACAACAGGGCGCAGGCCAGGAACCTTGGCACCAGAAGAGAGCACGTGGGGCGCTCAGAGCAGGCACAGGAGCACACGTGCTACTCGTGGGTGCTCTGTCCAGGCTAAAAATAAGAGCTGCCCAGTGTCGCCCGCGTCCTCCCAGGTAGAAGAGGAACCCCCCCCCCCCGGAGGAGTGACTTTGGGAGGGGGACTGAAGCGCCTAATCTTCCTATACTTAATCCCGAGACTACTCAGCTTCAACTGGGAACCATCAATGCTTATTCAATAAGTGGAGCGGTTGTGTTGTTCCTGAAGTCAGGGATCTCTACCAAGTTCCTCTTGCTGTGGAGTTCACTGCCTAGTGTGTTTAGAGGATTAAAGGAAATAAGCAAATGGCCAAGATCATCTCCTTAGATTAAAAGAGTATCCTAAGAAATAGTGAGGAGCGTCTTGTAAACTGATACCTGAAGAGAACCACCCCCAGAGACAGCGAGGGTGAATTCCAAGGAAACTGCATGGACCAAAGAGACCCGGGGGAGCCAGGGGTCCTGCCATCCTGGGCGTGGGAGAATCTGAAAGTAGTCTGGGGTGGCAGACATCAGGATTGTGGTGTCCGGGAGAGGCTCGAGGGCGCTTCCTAGGACAAAAATAGAACGTATCCTTTTTTTAATTTACAAGATCTCCCCTGGCTGTCCTCGAATTAGTGGAGATCCTTCCAGCCTCAGCCTCCCAAGTGCTGAGATAACAGGTGTGATTCAACATACCCAGCCTAAAAGTTTAGAACACATCTTAATTAGGGTGTTGCTACAAGAATGGATACATTTATTGAAACTCGGGAAGAGCTGCGCTTCTCAACTTTGTTTTCTTGTTTTGTGTCTTTGTTTCTCTTTTCCTTTCTTCTATATCTTGAGACAGCCTCCACCTGTAGCCCAGGCTGTCCTGGAACTCAAGATGTGACCAAGACTGACTTGAACTCGAGGCACTCCTCTTGCACTCCGGCAGGCGAGAAAGCAGGAGGATCAGGAGTTCAAGGTCAGGCTGCGGTACTCGGAGCCTAAAAATATAAAAAATCTTTATGCGGGGCCTCTGCTGGGGATAACTGCTGGGAGCTAGGAAAGCTGTTTCTTCCGGTGTTTTCTAGCCTGCCCTTGGATACTGCAGGTCGGGGGTGTGCGGGGACAGTCTCTGGGGAGAAGGCATCTGGGGTACTGGCCGGGAATAAACCCCGGTACTTGAGCACTGCTCGGGCCAGGAGGGTATGCACGGCGCAGCCAGAACTGAGGGTGCTGACCGCCACCCCCAAGCAGGTCACCAGGGCAACCATGGAGGCTCGCCCAGGCCCCGCCAGGCGCACAGAAGCCAGGTGGGCCGTTGGGGCGCGACCAGCCGGTTTGATTTCCCGCGGCGGGTGGAAAAGGGCGGAGGGGGGGAGGGAAGAGGGGCGGGGTGGCCAATGGGGATCGCGGAGCGCGTCAGCTGACGGCGGAGGGGTGGGGCCCAGGTGTACAAACGGCGCCGCAGGCGGGGGCTTAGACCACCAAGCGAAGTCCGGGAGGCGGGGTGGCAGTGCGGGCCTGGCGGGGCTGTGCCGCGGGGATTGGCCTGCGGCCGGTAGGCGGGACCTGAGCGCGCCGGGGCCGCAGGCTGCGATTGGCCTCCGCCCAGGGCCGGCTGCCGGCGTGCGGGCAAGGCTCGGGGCGCGAGGACCGAGCGGGGGGGCCGGGCCGCGAGCCCGGGCGGGGGGGGGGGCAGCGGCGGGGGGGGGGGGGGGGGGGGGGGGCCGGGGCGGGGCCCCGGGGGGCGTGGCTCCGCGAGCCCGGGCGGTGGTGGTGGCAGCGGCGGAGGAGGAGGTGGTGGCGGGGGCCGGTACTGGACCCGGCGGGATGAGCGAGGCGGAGGCGGCGGTGGTGGCGACAGCGGCGCCCGCGACGGCGGCAGGGGTGGTAGCGGTGGTAGTACCTGTGCCCGCGGGAGAGCCTCAGAAAGCAGGCGGCGGGGCGGGCGGCGGGGGCGGAGCCGCCTCTGGCCCCGCTGCTGGGACCCCCTCAGCGCCCGGCCCTCGCACCCCTGGCAACCCGGCGACGGCGGCCTCGGGGACTCCCGCGCCCCCGGCCCAGAGTCAGGCGGACAAGCCGGTGCTGGGTGAGGGGGGCGCGCGCTAGGGCTGCTCTGAGGGGTGGCGGGCTGGGGGAGGGGCGGCAGGGTTTGGAAAGCCGAAGGTAGGCCTGGCGCTGAAACCCGAAGGACTAACCGGCCAGGGAGCTGCAGGACAAACTAAGTGGATCCCCCTGGTGGGAAATCCTGCTGCGCCTTCCTGGTGGGAGGGCAGGTCCGGCAGGTCCATCTAGAGTCTCGGAAGCAAAATAAAGCCTCAAGACTTGGCCACGCCCCCGCGGCGGGAGCCTTGGTCTAGGTGACTCGGGTTCCAGTTAGCTAAACCTCTGAGCCTGGGAAGCAGGTGCAGTGGGAATCCTTAACTTTGGGAGGGCTCGCGAGGCTCTTGAGTTTTGACCCTGAGGGTGGCACTTTTTGGCCCAGGTGAGTACCCGGTTCTAGATGAAGGGCTTGGATTTCTAGGATGTGAGGAACGTGACTTAGATGTAGGTTTTGAAAGCCTCAAGCCCTTCTTGTGTGGGTGATTCCACTTGTTGGAACTAGGACAAGAATACTTGCGCTACTAGTGAAATCTGCTTGACTTGAAGCTTAATAGGGAGGCAGGTTAGATACTAGATTTAGTTTTGTCTCATCTCAGCCCAACTCCATCTCTTCCCCCCTCCTCACCCCATCTTACTGTCCCTACCACATCTCTGCCTGGCAGCAATCCAAGTCCTGGGCACTGTCAAATGGTTCAACGTCCGGAATGGTTACGGATTCATCAACAGGTATCCAAGGAACCCAGGGAGGGGGAGGAACGGGTGTCTTCTGAACTGGCCTGTGGGACTGGACACCTTCCTGACTTCATCTCTACCCCTGCCAAGGCACATGGTTGTGATGTCCAGCTGAGGCTGGTTGAAAGTCCTTAACCACAGCACAAATGTGTGCTTACTGGCAAGATGAAGCTGCATCCACATCTTCAAGGGCAGCACAGGATTAATGATCCAGGAACTTGGCAAGGGGTGACCCTCACCTTCCCAGCTTCTGTCTCACCTTCTGGAGTTGGCTTCAATAGTTCTAGTTTGCTGTGCCTTTGGGGTAGATTGTTTGGGGCTATTTGCACCTCAGGGCCCCCAGCTGCGGTCCTCACTGATTTCCTGTTAAGGGAAATACTCATGACACCTTTACAACCTCCCTCGAAGAGCTGTGGCTCATTTGACTGCCTCACCTAATGGGACTGAGGCTGGTGTCGGGGGAGGAAAGTGCCTGTCCAGAGACTGCTGCCTTTCCTCAGTTGGCCACCCCTCCCAGCCCTGGGAGAAGCTGTAGTGGATTCTGAGTAGAACCAGGTCTCCCCCACTGGGTCCTTCTCCAGCCCAGGCTCCTGCCCAGCCAAGCCCTCCTGGGAGCCTTAGTTCCCTCTTAGCAGGCTGACCTTTGTGCAGATCCAAGTCCTTTAAAACTGGAACATTTGTTATGGGGAAGGCGGGTTCCAGGGATTAAATCAGAGTAATGGGCCAAGGTAGTGATAGAATAGCTGAATATTTTCTTCTTGGTCACCCTTGTTCATTTTGTGTGTCTACATGGTTGGGGGGCTATGGTTCCCCTCCAGGCTGAGGGTGAAGATAAGGTTTTGTGGGTGTTTGGAGAGCAAGTTCTGATTCCTTGTCCTCTCACAGTTGTTCTGTACCCCTGGCCCTGGCCCTTCTGTTTCCCCTCCTTGAGCATAGAAGGAAGGAGCCAGTGGAATTTTCCAACCTTGTAGGGCTTGAAGGAGGAGAGAATTTGGCCAGGGACAGTCACACCCAGCACTACCAGTTTCTAAGGTGCCCCTGGGGTAGAAGGTAAAGAGCTGTCCCAGCTCCTTCAAGGTACCCTTGCCATCTCCTCCTACCTCTTTTAACTTATGAAGTCCAAGTTTTCATTGAAGTTTTAGGTACAGTTCTCTTTGTGCCAGTTTCTGGAACCTTGGTGGCTAGTAGCCTGCTCTTCCTGCTCTCTTGGCCCTATCTAACCCCAAGTAATTGCAACACTGGAGAGGATAGGCCCACCAATCTTAGGAATGAGCAGCTAGGGAGGCCTCAATGGAGCTGAGTGCCTTACCGTCAGCCCCTTAACGACCCACCCTGTTCTGCAGGAATGACACCAAGGAGGATGTCTTTGTTCACCAGGTAAGAGCTAGGTTGGCTTTCTGAGGGGAGGAACCAGCCCTGTCTTTGAAAGCCTTCACTGTAACCCTTAGCTGCACACTATATATTTCTCTGGCTCTTAACTTCACAACGGCCTGCCCATGAGGAAATAGCTGGCCTCCCATCTGCCTCAGGTGCCTGTATCAACCACCATTAGTCCCACTTGCATTGAGTTGCTGAACAACTGTCAGAATTGTGCTTGTTGCCCTTCAGGGCATGGCATGCTCACCACCTTCTGGGACCGGTTAACACCACAGGAAGGAATCAGGCAATTTTCCGAGGGAAAGGTCAGAGACACTTGGGTGCAGTGAGTCTTAAAGTGTGGTCCCTGCACCAGCAGCAACAGTATCACCTGAATTCTCAGGCCCCACCCCAAGCTGCTGAATTCCTCAGACGTGGGGCTGGGGCCGGGCACTCTCTTTTAACATGCTCCCAGGTGATTCTGATACTGGCTAGTTTGAGAACCACTGCTCTGGTGGAGAGAGCGCTCAGTGGGATTGAGGTAAGAAGCATAGTATGTTTTCCTCACTTTTTGACTTAAGACCACCTCAGCCTTTTGTTTTGCTTTTGAGTTGCTATTGCCTCCAATTTTGAAGTCCCTGAGGGGTAAAGGGGGAAGGGAGGACATCAGGGACAGTGGTAACTTTACCATGGATCCCCCAGACCACCCCTAGTTTAAGACTTTCCCCCTACTAATACATTTACTTTTCTGTGGTGCTGTGGAGCTTTGCTCCAGGCCCCTCTCCCCTACTAATTTGACCACCTCCTTGCTCTGCCCTCCAGTCCTAGACTCCAATTAAATGTAACAAAGAAATGGAGTTGGGTGGAGGCTGTGGCAGGAGTGAGAGATCCAGTCTTGCTGCCCTCACCTTTTTCATGACTTCCCCCCCAAAACCAGACAGCTATTAAAAGAAACAACCCCAGGAAATTTCTGCGCAGCGTTGGAGATGGGGAGACTGTGGAGTTTGATGTCGTGGAAGGAGAGAAGGTTTGGGGGCTGTTATGGGGTTCAGTTTGGCCAGGACTGTGGGAGGGTGGCCTGGAAGTCAGCCTAGGCTTTGACCCACCTAGGACCAGCTCTGCCTCTGACTGTGGGAATTGGGACTGTGCTCTCACCTGGACATTATTTTAATGCTAGGGCTGTTCTAGGATATGTCCTAAAGAATATATGTCCCTGTCATCAGTCAGTAACATCTGGGTTTCTTCTCTTTAGTTCACCAAGCACTTCATGTCTGTTTTCTACACGAGACCCCAGCCCTATCAGGACTCTTCTCAGTCAGCCCTCTGGAGTGAAAGAGGGACGGGCCTTCTCTATCTCATCCTGTCCTGTCTTTATACTCTGGGGGGAATGTGGCAGTTATTTCTAAAGGACAAGTTGTTTCTTCTCAGATGGGTACAAACTCCCTTTACTGCCCCTTGGGGGAGGGGAGAAAGTGGTTTAGAGGAGCTACAGGATAGAGGACTTGGGCCAAAAGAAGGGGCTCTCCAGTAAATGCTGGCAAGTAAATGCTGTCCATTTGTTATTGGGGCAAGTTCTGACTGCTCCTTCTCCACTTCCCCAGGGTGCAGAAGCTGCTAATGTAACTGGGCCTGGCGGGGTGCCAGTGAAGGGCAGCCGCTATGCTCCCAATCGACGTAGGTTCCACCGATTCATCCCCCGGCCTCGCCTAGCTGCCCCACCACCTATGGTGGCAGAGGCTCCCTCTGGTGGGACAGAACCAGGCAGCGAAGGAGAGCGGGCAGAGGACTCAGGGCAGCGGCCCAGACGACGTCGCCCACCACCCTTCTTCTATCGAAGGCGGTTTGTGAGAGGCCCTCGGCCCCCTAATCAGCAGCAGCCCATAGAGGTGAGAGGGAGTTGCAGTTGGGGAGCCAGCTGTCCACATTCTGGAAAGAAGTCGGGAGTTTGTAAGGGCAGCGACCATAGAGTCCCCAAAGGAAGTAGAACCTAGAGCCAGGAAGCGCCAACCTTAACCTGACCCTGGGACAGTTGAGAGATCCTATAGCCCACCTAGGCATTTGTGTATTCCCAGGGCTCTGACGGCAAAGAATCCAAAGAGACAGCCCCATTGGAGGGGGACCAACAGCAGGGAGATGAGCAGGTGCCCCCACCCAGATTCCGGCCCAGGTACCGAAGGTAAGATTCTCTGTGGTGCACTTTTCCCCTTAATGGACCAGTGTTGGGCCCATATGAAAACAGAAGAATTCTAAGAGCCCAGAGCTCATGGGATGGGGAAACTGAGGGAATCCTGGGGAGAAAGGTACTATGCCTGGAGTCTGGGTCTCTCTCTCTCTCTCTCTCTCTCTCTCTCTCTCTCTCTCTATGTCTCTAGTACTCATCACAATGCCTGGGAAAGAGGACTTCAATTTCTTTGAGACAGATCATAGCTACCAAGTCAGTGCTGGACAGCACAGCCCATAGAGTGGGTGCCAATGCCTGGTTATTAGGGCTCTCTCTCTCTCTCTCTCTCTCTCTCTCTCTCTCTCTCTCTAGGCCTTTCCGTCCTAGGCCACCCCAACAGCCTACCACAGAAGGTGGGGATGGAGAGACCCAGCCGAGCCAAGGCCCCACTGATGGCTCCCGACCTGAGCCCCAGCGTCCACGTAACCGTCCCTACTTCCAGCGGCGACGGCAGCAGCCCCCTGGCCCCCGGCAGCCTATAGCCACAGAAGTAAGGATCTGTTGTTCAAAACTCTGGGGGAGGTTAGGGGCTCAGAGGCCAGGACCACCAGCCATCTTTCTGTCATTTTCCCTGTGTTTCTTACTGTCTTTGCACCTCTACTTCCCTTGTCCCTGTCCCTCCTCTCAGCCTGCTGGGTCCACTCCTGGCAGGCATCACACCCACCAGGAAACCCCAGAAGAGGCAATGAAGCCCAGGTGGCCCTCTACAGGCCATATCCCCAGATGTTGGGGTTGTGAACTGTGGGTGTTGGTTGGGGAGGAATGAGAAAGGGAAAGGCAGAAGGTTGTAAACAGGAGTCTCAATTAGCCACTGCTTTTCTCTAGACTTCAGCACCTATCAACAGTGGGGACCCTCCCCCCACCATACTGGAGTGATTCCAACTTAAAGGACACCCAGAACTACCATCTGGTTAGTGGCTGCTCCTCTCAGGGAAAGTGACCGAGAGGGCCAGGGATGGATCTTGTTACATCATCCTTTATGATTGGTCCTTGTTTTGCTTTTAGGTATCTGCCAGTTTCCAACTGACTCTACCCAGCATCCTTCTCCCCCCCTTACCCATAATTCATGACATCAAAACATCAGCTTTTCCCTTGAGACTCAGGAAGGCCAAAGGAACAGCCTTTGGCTTTTTTTCCCTCTTTTTTTTTCCCCCTCTCCCCTACCAAAGGTTGAAGGAAGGGATCCATCCTTATTGTTCAGAGGCTTCACCTCCTGCCCCTAAGTCAGGCTGAGAAGGAACCAACCAGCTCTTACCTCCTCCTGATTGTTTTTCTTTTCCACCCATTTATTTTTTGTTTCCTTTCGACCCCCACACACCTCTGAAGCCATTTTATGAACTGTCATGTGCCACCTGAGCCTCCAGTAAAAACAAAAGCAGGCTTTCTTGTTGTCTTGATCTCTGCCTCTTTTCTGTTTGAGAATCAGTGGTCACAGGCAACTCAGTTCTGAACCACAGACCCTGCAGTGGAAGTGGGATGTGGAGTGGGCGGGGTCAGCTCCTGACTCCTTGTTCTAATGTCCCTAACTGTTCTGACAAGGGTCCTCATAACTGATATTCATTGTCTCTTTAAATGAGGATGAGGCCTGTCCTACAGTGCCTGGGCACTTGTGATTATAGTTTACCGAGTATTTACTGTCAAAGCAGTGGATAAAAATGAAAGTAAGGGCCAGGTATAGTGGCACACACCTTTAATCCCAGTACTTTGGGAGGCAGAGGCAGGTGGATATGAGTTCAAGGCCAGCCTGTTCTACATAGTTCCATGCCAGCTGGGGCTAGAGGGAGACCCTGTCTCAAAAACACACCAAAAAAGACAACACAAAAAGGAAGTAGGGGACCAGGTGTGAGAGTGTGTCTTGTAATCCTAGCACTCAGCAGACTGAGTCAGGAGGATTCTGAGTTCCAGGCAATCCTGGGCCACACAGCTACACTGTCTCAAGAAAACATTTTTTCCCTTTTAAAAAAAAAAAAAAAGCATTATGATTCATGCCTATAAACTCTGGGGGGCTAAGGCAGGAGGATTGCCACAAGTTCAAGGTCAGCTTGGGCTGCATAGTAAAACCCTGTCTCCAGAGGGAAAAGGTGAAAAAGAAATTGGAGTACTAGTGACAGCATTGAGACACTAGAGGTTTCTGAGATCTTGAGCCAAGGCAGAACAAAGGAAGAGCTGTGGTTTTAACAGGTTGTCTGTCTTAGCCCACCCCCTAGTGCCTCCATGACAGGACACTCATCTTCATACAGTGACTTTATGGATGAATCTCTGTATACACATTTAATACAGAAGCCCTCAGGTTTTGGCTCCTTACGGTTCTTCAGAACATACAAAAATACCCAAAGGCTCCTCCCAGTCAGTGTTTACAGGCAGCCTTTCAAATCCTCTCCTGCCCTTAGTTGGTCAAAAGCTTGTGGGTCTAGTACCCTTCCAGGAGGGAACATAAGAGTTGGCAGCCCTGGGGAGCCACAGGTAGGGCCATAAGTCTACAGACTGGTGCTTGCTACTCCTGGTCATATTTAAGTATATACTGTTGTTTCCTCACCCTGGGAGGTGGGGAGCCTATAGGGAAGAAGAAGCTAGACTTTGGGAGCATGCCCTTTCCCCTGGAGGGGTCAAGATAGAACCCCCTTCACCCAGAGTATGTGGCAAGAATTCAGTGAAAGTGCCGGATTGTGGGAGGAGTCAAATTTGGTAGGAAAATACTTGTCACATCAGGCTCTCAGCTTCTGTTTGTTCCACTGAATTTAGTGTAGCATCTCCTCTCCTGCAGACCCCCTTCTCTAAAGGGGACTAAAGTATTCTGGGGCTGAGTTTGGGTAGGGGCAGGAGGAAGGCAGGAGGGGAGAATAGCCTACCCAGATGGCCACAGCCTAACCACAACACATAAATAATCCAAGAGTCACGCAAGGGGAATGAGGCGGTGCCTGATCCACCTTCCCTCAGGCTTCCCATTCTACACAGGCTGCAGGAGTTTTCTCCATCCTGGAGGTAATGGGGAAGAGGGTTAAAGTGCTGCAGAGGAAAGGAGGGGGCTTCTGGGGGTGGAGAAGTTGGCTCTCCCACCCTGCCCTGCCCCTCAGTCATTCTCATCTGGCCCTAAGTACTCAAGTTCCGTGCTGGGTTTCACCTCCTGCTCTAAAAGAGAAGGAGTCCGGCGGAAGGCAGCTGAGATCTGGTCAAACGTCCGGCCTCTGGTTTCAGGCACTTTTAAGAAGGTGAAGATGAAGAAGCCAAGCAGGAGGACGGCAAATAGAAGGAAGACGTAGGGACCCATAGCATCCTGAGACAGTTGGAGAAAGAGGTGTTGACAGAGGGGTGGGGAAGGAAGGGGGGTGGCCTCAGGCAAGCCAGGAACCAAAACCCTAATAAGAGCTGGGCATATCATAGAAAGCAGGTGGCTTATTTAGAGGGCGATGGAAATGACCAGAAAGGAAATTTTACATTGAGAAAGTTTTTTACCCTCTGCAATCCTAAGATAGTGCATTTGGAGTAGATTCCCAGCCATTTGTAGTATTAATATAAAGTTTATAATTTTATTTCTGGTCTGAGTTATGCCATGGTTTGTTTCAAATACATCTCTGCTGCTGTCCCATCTATTTCTACCCACTATTTTGACCAGTGGAATAGCTCCACCAAAGCGATACAGAGACCAACTGTAGGAGCTGGGAGGCTCTGACGGAAAGCAAGGGGGCTAGGGATGAGTTGCCTCCCCTCTGGCCACTGGTGTGAGGAACTGGGAAAAGTGTAGGGAACCTACCGCAACATACTGGAAACCCATGCCAACGATGAAGTTACAGGTCCAGTTGGAGAAACCAGCTATAGCCATGGCTGCTGGGCGGGGCCCCTGGCTGAAGAGCTCGGCTACGATGAACCAGGGGATGGGGCCAGGGCCAATCTCAAAGAAGGCCACAAAACCAAATATGGCCATAATGGAGACATAGCTCATGGCTGAAACCTGCTCCTAGACCAGGAAGGGAGGGTAGAAAATTTGGTTCATGCCCTTCTGGATCTCCCCTTGCTCTTAGCCCAGAGAATTGAAATATCTTCCAAATCTTGGGGAGTGGAGGTCCTGGAACACCTTTGGTTTTTGTGCTTAGGTGGTTGTTTTTTTTGAGATGGGATCTCGCTATGTTGTCCAGGCTGGCCTTGAACTTATGGTCTTCTTGCCTCAGCCTCCTTAGTGTTGGGGCCACCTTGGAGCATTTTTGAGCACTGATATTTTGCTGGTTACTCTAGGAGGTTTCAAGGCAGATACACTGTTCTCTCTTGCAGCCGGGTGTGGTGACACACACCTTTAGTCCCAGCATTTGGGAGTAAGAGACAGGCAGATCTCTGAGTTCAAGGCCAGCTTGGTCTACATAGTGAGTTCCAGGCCAGCTGGGACTACAGGGTCACCCTGTCTCAAAAAGACAAAAAAAAATTCTCTTGCTTCTATGCCACTTGATTTCCCCTTAGCTCTGAAGATATGTCTGGGAACTACTGCTCCTGAGGCTTCACAGGGACTCTTTGCCTGCTAGACTTGTGTTATAGCTATCTCCCAGAGCAGGCCCAGTATGGCGGGGGTCACTCAGAAGCACAACCCATAGACACTGTAGCCAAATAATCATGGTCTTGGCACACAGCCTGCCCCAGAATTCAGGAAATGAATGTTAAATCGTGGTTCTAGCCAGCCACAGAGCCTCTTGGGGCTATTCCCATGGGTTAGACTACTGTAGCCTCACAGCCCCTAGGCCTCACCAGCAGAAGCAGAGCCACAGTCATCAAGATGGCACAGCCACACATGCCCGCCAGGCCCAGGAGATGAAGTGTCCGACGCCCAGCACGTTCTACCAAGAGCACCTGTGGGCAAAGTTGAGGGGGGTTATGTAGTCAGGTGGAGAGACCAAGAGCAGGACCTCTTGGGGCATCCAAGGTTGTAAAGCCAGTAGTGTGGGCCATTCTACAGGCAGGAAGTTACCGAGACCAAGGTGAAGACAGTGTTGACCACGCCGGCTCCTATGGTGGCGTAGGCTGGTTGTGCCACCCCTGCTGATTCAAAGATGCTGGTTGAATAATAGAAAACCTAGAAGTGAAGAAGGAAAAGTGATGGCAGGAATGTCTGGTCCTCTGTTCCAACCACACCAAACTGGACTGAGCCTGAGTGCTAATGCAGGAGGTGGCTTGTCCCCCCCCTTCCCCTTATCCCCCAACCCTCACCCTCACCCTCACCCTCACCCAGGCTGGTGCCTGACCCGTGTTGTTCCATACGTACAGCATTGATGCCTGAGAGCTGCTGGCTCAGCTGTAGCACAACTGCAATGATCAGGGGCTGCCGGTGGGTGCGGCTACCCAGGAGCTGGAGCAGAGACAATGGCCGCTCACGCTCCAACTTTCGTTTCTCATCCTTCAGCTCAGCCAGTGCATCGGATACATCAGCCCAGCCCGTCAGGCGCTTCAGACCTGGGGGTGGGGAATGTCAGGCCTTATGGGGCCTGAGAGGAGGCCAGGTGCTAGCAAGAGGGGGTGAAGTTGTGAGCCTGGGCTAGATGCAAGGTGAGAGCTCACTCTTTCGGGCAGGCCCCTCCAGGTTCCGGATGATGTAGAGGTATCGTGGGCTCTCAGGGCAGAAGGGCAGCAGAATCAGCTGCAGGAAGGCAGGAAGCACTGTGATGCCAAGGAGCAGCGGCCACAGGGTGGCAGTGCCCAGCATGGACTCCAAGCCTAACACCTGTAGGAGAAAGTAGGGAAGACAGATAGGGGACTCTGGCCTTCTTCCTGCCCAGTTACAGAGGTTCACTCTAACTCATACCTAGCTCCCCACAAGCCAGGCCTGTTTACCTGGGCAACGAGAATGCCAATGACGATAGCCAATTGGTTGAGTGTCCCCAAGGCACCCCGAAGATGAGTAGGGGCAATTTCCCCCACATACATGGGCACCAAACCTGACGTTAGCCCTGGGAAGAAGGAAGAAGAGAGGGCTGAGGATAGCTGTCCACTCTCATCCAGAAGCCCAGGCATGGTGACGGAGAGAACAGCACAGGGTAGAGCCATAGCACCTATGGGTACCTGAGTAGGCGCCAATGAGAAACCGTCCAAGAATGAGTATCTCATAGGAGGCAGCAGCGTTGGCCAGGCCCATGAGGGTACCCCCCAGCACTGCCAGGACATTGTTGGCCAGCATAGCCCTTTTCCTGGCGGACACACAGAGTAGGGCTGTGTCAGGACACCTGTGCTATGGCCCTCCTTCCTACCCCCACCCCCACTGCCCTTGCCCTCCAGCTCCATACCTTCCCAACCATTGAGAGACGATGCCAACAAGGAAGGAGGAAATCATGCCCCCCACAGAAAAGATGGCCACAGAGAGAGCCCAAAGGGTAGTGAGGGTGCCTGGTGGGATGGAGTCGGGACCCTCAGGACCCTGCCTCCCCAGCCATGTTGCATTGTAGCTCTGCTCAATCACCTGGGTGGAACAACACAGGAGTGAATGCACTTTCCTTCCTACCACTTCTGAAGTACTCCCACCCTGACAGCAGCAGGTCCCTCACCTTCTGTGGGGCATTGATGACCCCAATGTTGTAGCCAAACTGTAGGGAGCCAAGCACAGCTGAGAACACAGCAAGGACCAGGGTCCCAGTCACTCGCTGCTGAGGGGGTTCCCCATCCTGGACAGACAGAAGCAAAGGGGCATTTCACATGGAATCATGCTTCAGGGACTCAGGCCCAGCTGGAGCATGAAGATGCTGGGCTCTATCCAACAGACTGGGTGAGAGAAAGTGGGCCATATTAGGAATTGTCCAAAGATCTCAATGTAAACAGAACCCAACAGGCTGGGGCATGGAAGAAAAATGGGATGTTTGTGGCCACATTACAGAGAAATATTTGAGGATCTAAGTCTCAGAATTTTTCTGTGACCTTGAGATAGGCATAGATTTGTGTGACCTTGGGTAAGTCACTTCCCCATTCTAAACTGAACCTAGGTTTACTCTTCTGTGAAGTGATGTTGCCTCTCTTGAGTACTTGTCCATCAGTGAAAACATTGTGAAAATCAAAATAAAATGTTAACAGTATTCTAGATGGTGCTGGTTTTTTGAAACTGACTAGTGAAGCATTATTCATCAGCACCGAGTTCTGTTCTCTTCCCTCTGGAACCTCTGCTGACTCCAGGAGGCCTTTAACAGGCCCAAGAAGGGCAATTCCAAAAAGGACATCTAGGTCATTCCTCTGGGGTGCCTTTCTAAGTCTGAGTCTGACCTCCCCTCTGCTTCTAAGCTGCCACCAAGAACTAGGGGCTGTGGCAGGAGTTTTAGCAAGTTCGAGCCATGCCCAGGGGAAGAGGGAGGGATGGTGGCGTGAGGGGTGGTGGCAGTGGTGGCTGATGGCTGGCGGCACAGACTGTCTCCAGGCAGAAACCTGAGCTGGAGTGTGTGTGTGTGTGTGGGGGGGTGACACTCCCCTCTGCCCCTCCACCCACCGCAGGGCCAAGAGAAAGTTCAGCCTCCTGGAGGGCGGCCAGGAGTGGGGGTGGGGCCTACGAAGTGACTTAGGTCCTCGAAACACTGCCTGTGAGTCTGAATAGGCGGTCATGAGACTGGGGATCTGCCTTCCCAAGTCGAATGAGTGCAGGGTGCTCCCAAGTCCTGCATACAGTAGGGAAGGAGAAGAGCTCTGGATTCACTAGAATTCAGTGGCGGGTGTCCTGAGCCTGGAGGAGTCTCTCAGACCCACTCTACCTCTTGGCGGTATTGTAATCAGACAGTCACGGGTTCTCTAGGACAGGTATAAATAGCCAGCCCCCCACCTCCAAACCCTGCGCTTGCGCACGGACCGCCTCCTAGCTGACCCCAACCGCGACCCCAACCCAAGAAAAGCCGGACCCCTGTCCCCGTCTTCAGAGACCCCCGTGCCCCCGCACGCTGAACCTACTTCAGAGCCGATCTGCTGGAAACCCGACGGCATCTTGTTTTAGAAGAACCGAAGGCTCGGGAGCTGCAGCGGTGAGGAGCGGCTGGGGTAGCAGGCCCCGGCCTGGCGGGCAGAAGAGGGGCCACGGGGTCCCGAAGCGGTGCGCAATGGAGGGGCCTGGCGGGACCCACAGCCGTAGCCCAGAGAGTCTGATGGCAGCGGGGTTCAGGATCTGGAGAGCCCGGCTGCGGGGAAAGATGCTGTCCCACCTCATCCCGCCCCGCCGCGGGCCACGCCCTTCACGGCACCCATTGGCCAGGAGCCCGCACACCCCAAAAAGCCCCGCCCCACTAGCCTGCGGCTTCAAAGTTTGGCTCCAATTAGTGGCGCTGAGCCGGGAGACCACGCCCCTTACCGGCCTTGGCGAGACACGCCCCCCGGGTTCCCGCCAGCCTCCGAGTGTCCACTGCAGGATCCTCCGAACAAAAGGCTCCGCCCAGCCACGTGCTAGAACTCCGTCCGCCACCCAGATTCCTGGACCCTAGATTCCTTCAGTTTAGTGCAGCGACTGGTCCCCTGCGGGGTCGCGGAGGACTGGGTGGGCTGGGTCCGCTGGCCAGGGGAGGGGTTAACTCCAAAAGCAAGACACAGCGCGGGGCAGGGGGGCCGGGGTGGCGGGCTGAGAAAATGCCCTGAAGTAACCCGGGGTGGCTATTTTTAGACCCCCACGTTAGGCGCCGCCAAATGTCAGGTCCCGGGTGTCCCGGCCTGTCCTAGGCGGGGGAGGGCAGGGAGATGGAGCCTTAAAGGGTCCGCGACACGCTTCCCACTAGAGGGTGACCCAAGCAGCCAGTAACTTCCGTTCCCGGTGTGTCTGAGGACCGGCACCGTGGTTGGTGCTTTGCTTGTATCCCGGGTTGGGGCACGACCTACTGGCCCTTTTCCTACACGATTCCGGGTGTTGGCTTCTGGAGGCGGCCCAGGGGACAGGTGCTCATGCGAGCCACATCACCCGCCCTGAGGTCCCTGAGCCTCCACGCATGTGCTGGCCGCGTGGACGACATGCTTTCCAGAGTCAGCTCCTGTTTTGGATCCCCAGCTAAACCCCAGCAGAGGGCACGACCTAGGGGCGGCTTGTCCTGGGAGGGAAGCAAGATACTGAACTGGCAGGTCAGAAAACGCGCCTCTGAAGTGCAAGGCTGGAGCGCCACCTTGAGGGGGCCAGGAGCCTTAGCGGATAGGGTTAGGGTGGCTTCCCGCCGGGGGTCTCTTCAGACCTGTTACTAGCCATCCTCTCTGAAGCACCAGACCCGTGTGCCTAGCTATCGCCTGGACGGTGCAGTTCACATAATCATGCACAAACATGGTCCTCCCAATTTCCATAACCCAATGAGTTAAGACGATCACCTCTATGGTGTAAATCATGGTTGGTCCTCCTGTTCTGCACCCCTTTCCCCTGCATTGGTGTTTTGATCTCATCTTTCTCTCTTGCACTTTGATTTTTCCACCTGTACCACTGCCACTTTAGTCTAGACCACCATGACCTGACTGCTCTTCCTGCCCCTCCTTTTCCCTTAAAAGGGGGCAGAATGGAGTCGGGTATGGTGGCACACGCCTTTAATCCCAGCACTCAGGAGGCAGAGGCAGGCGGATCTCTGTGAGTTCAAGGCCATCCTGGTCTACATAGTGAGTTCCAGGACAGCTGGGGCTACAGGGAGACCCTGTCTCAAAAAGAAAAATA
>NW_008357929.1:8797074-8811648 GCF_000622305.1 Nannospalax galili
AACCCAAATCAATTTTTAAAATTTTATTTTCATTTATTTTTAGTTTTTAAAGTTTATTTTAATTCTATGTGTATGAGTGTATTACCTGCATGTAAGTGTACTATGTCTCGATGCAATGCCCACGGAGGCCAGAAGAGGGCACTGGATCCCCTGGAACTGGAGTTACAAACAGTTGTTAGTTACTATGTGGGTGCTGGGAACTGAACCAGGGTCCTCTACAAGAACAACCAATGCTTTTAACCTCTGAATGATCTCTCCTATTTATTTTTATTTTATATATTTTGCCTGCATGTATTTACATACACCTATGCATACAATGCCCATGAAGGCCAGAAGAGGGTGTCAAATCCCCAGGAACTGGAGTTACAAATTGTTAGCTGCCATGTGGGTGCTGGGAACTGAACCAGGGTCCTCTTTAAGAACAGCCAGTGGTCTTAACTGCTAAGTCATCTCTCCAGCCCCTTTTTTTGTTGTGGTTGTTGTTTAGACAGCGTATCACTATGTAGCACTGGCTGGCCTGGAACTCTCTATACAGACCAGGCTGACCTTGACATCACAGAGATCCACCTGCCTCTGCTTGGGATTAAAGGTATGTGCCATTGCTTTGTTTTGTCTTTGAGACAGCTGATTGGATGATTCTCTGGGTGGCCTAGAATTCACTACTATGTACTACAGGCTGACCTCAAGCCTCTTATTCTTCTGTTCAGCCTTCTGAATGCTGGGATTACAAATAGAAGCCATCAAACTGGGCTACTCCTACCTAAAGTCACTGTCTTTTTGTTACCCTGCTGTCAGATTAAGCCCTCCTACCTAGATCTCTGCCTTAACTGTCTCCTGCCTCATCTTTATCCTTTCTTCTTAGAGTGAATGCCCTCCTCATCCTCCTCTTATTTCTTCTGCTCCTCCCTCTTATCTCCCTTCCTCCCTCTTTCTTATCTCCTTTCCCCTCTTTCTCCTCCTTTTCCTCCTCCTCCTAGTCCTCCTCTTTCTTCTCCTCCTCCCTCCCCTTCTCCTTCCCCCTTCCTCCTCCCCCTCCCCTCACTCATCCCCCTCCTGGCCTAGAACTTGCTATGTAGCTTAGTCTGGCCTTGTGATACTCTAGCTTTAGTCTCTTAAGTGCTGGGATTACACTTGGTGTCTTTGCCTTTCTCTTCAGATTGTAATGCCATACAATGTCTATTCATCCTTCAAAACAAGGCTTCCCTCTTCTGAGGAGCCTTCTTGGCCTTTCTTCCAGATGGCCAAATGTCCTTACATGCTGTCTATTATACTTTTTTTCTCTGTAATTCAACTTCAGGAGCAGAAGGTCATCTTACTCTTTGTACCCAGTCTAGAGCAAGACATTCAATATTTGTTGGATGGATGAGATGAGGGTCTAGTGCTTATGGCTGACTGTGTAGTCTGGGGGGTGGGTAATCATTTATAACCAGAAAAGATTGATGGAAGGAGAGAAGGACTGATCAGAAAGGTAAACAGAGACACAGGGATGCTGGAATATCACAAAGGGAGAAAGGCAGGACACAGGAAAAAGCAGGAAACGGTGCCAAGAGGCAAAAAGAGAGCAGGAGGGAGGCAGTGTGGCTTCAGGTGAACGCAGTGCTGTAGATGAGGGCAGGCTTGATGCTGGGGCCCTAGGTTCTATTCTGCCACCCAGACGTAGCTTATTCCTGCTCTCAATTTGGTGTTTCTCAGGTATTCTGGGTGGTTATTTTGTTTCACTTTATTTATGTATGTGTATTTGCCACATGTGTGCAGGTACCCTTAGAGGCTAGAAGCAGGTATGGGTTGCCCTGGAGCTGTAGTTATAGGCAATTGTGAGCCACCTGACATGGGTAGTGGGAATTGAACATGGGTCCTCTGGAAAAGCACCAAGTGCTTTTAACTGCTGAGCCCTCTCTCCAGCTCCAGGTATTTTAGGTGTTTAAATCCTGTAGAAAGTGAAATCAGAGAAACAAAGTCAGGACTAAATATAAGGTAATTTAGGGTTAGAGAGATGGCTCAGCAGTTAGGAGCACTGACTATTCTTGCAGAAGACCCTGGTTCAGTTCCCAGCATCCACATGGCAGGTAACAGTCCTCTATAGCTTCAGTTCCAGGGGCTATGACACCCTCTTCCGTCTTCTATGAGCACTGCATGACACAGGTACACTTACATGTATGCAGGCCTAACACATACACATAAAAAATAAAAAATAAGGAGCTGGAGAGATGGCTCAGCAGTTAAGAACACTGACTGTTCTTACTAACAACTGTCCATAACTCTAGTTCCAGGGGATCCGACACCCTCTTCTGTCCTCTTCGGTCACTGCATAACACAGGTGCACTTACCTACATGCAGGCAATACATGCATACACATAAAATAAAAATAATAAAAATTTTAAAAAATGAATAAATAAATAAAATAATAAAAATAAATATAAGGTAGTTTAAAGAGTATGGAGAAGAGGCTAGTGAGTTGACTCAGAGAGTAGACAGGCACCTACATACAGGTCTGACTACCTGAGTTCAATTTCTGAGTCCCACATGGTGGCAGGAGAGAACAAGTGAGAATTGTCCTCTGATCTCAACCCTACATTTTGTGTGCACACACACACACATGCAAATAATAAATAAATAAATAAATAAATAAATAGTAAAATTTAAAAGAGTGTGGAGGCACATGCCTTTAATCACAGGATGCTGGAGGCAGAGACAGATATCTGAATTCAAGGACACCCGGGTCTACATAGCAAGCTCCAGGCCAGCTAGGGATAATGAGATAAACAAACATATGAAAAATTAAATAAATAAATGACTGTAGAGAGGGATTAGACATATAGCACAGTTGGCAGAGTATTTACTTAGCAAACAGGAGGCCCTAGGTTGGCTCCCCAGCACTACATAAACTGGGCGAGGTGACACAGGCCAGTAATCCCAGCACTTCCTAGTACAGAGAAAAGGACTAGAAATTCAAGGTCATCTTTGACTACAGAGCCAGTAGAAAGCCAACTGGGCTACATGAGAGATTGTCTCCTGAAAAAAAAATAAAGCATATGGAGAAATAGATGCCACATAAACGGAATAAGGAGGAGAGCTGGGAAGGAGAAAAACAATGTGGGAAGGTGGGATGACTGAATGATTGATAGAGGATTGAAAAGGAAAGAAAGAAACATAAAACAGGGAAACTGCATGGAGTTTTGTGTGTGTTGATTTTATTCTGAGAGTGTTGGCTGGTTTATCTTAGAACCAATTGTAGCCTTTCCCAATCTTTGCTCTTTATCTTGTGAACTAATCCCTACAGACTTTTGTTTTCTAAACCCCTGTATCTAGGTGAGGAGGCAAGAGACTGGACAGCAGGAGAAAGTTGGCTGTCCCCCCGACCCCTGCCTCCAGCTCCTGCTCCACAGGTTCACTTTGCTTCCAGCTTCCGGGGAGAAGCCCTCAGCCCTGCACTGTAGAAATGCTATCTTGTTGGCTCAACGCTTTCCTGTATTTTGTTTGTATACTTGGGTCAGGTGGAGAATATTGAAATGGTAACATAAATTTTGTTTGGCGACAGTCTCACTCAATAGCTCAAACTAGCTGGAACCTGAGACAATCCTCCTGTCTCAGCTTCCAGAGTGCTGGGATTACAGATGTGAACTACCGCACCCAGCATAACACAGTCTTCATTGTTCTACGCTTTATTATTTTATTCAATTTTTATTTGGTGTGTGTGTGTGTGTGTGTGTGTATGTGTGTGTTTGTTGAACCTGTAGAGGTCAGAAGACAATTGGAGTCCGTTTTCTCCTTCCATAGTGGGATCTGGAGATGGAACTCGGATTGTCAGGTTTGTGCAGCAAGTGCCTTTACCCACTGAGCCATCTTGCCAGCCCTGCTTTTATTATTTATTTACTTATTTATTTATTGAGACAGGGTCTCCCTGTAGCCCCAGCTTTCCTGGAACTCACTATGTAAACCAGGCTGGCCTTGAACTCACAGACATCTGCCTGCCTCTGCCTCCCAAGTGCAGGGATTAAAGGAGTGTACCACCAAGCCCAGTTTATTTTTATTTTAAAGTATATATTTCCAGGCTGGGGATGTGATTGAGTTGGTAAGAGAAAGTCTGTTCAGCTTATATGAAACCCTGAGCCTGAGTTCCAGCAGTAGCAGCACATAAGCTGGGTGTGGAGTAACATGCCTGTAATCCCGTACTCCTTTAAGGTGGAGGTGTCAGAAATTCAAGGTCATTCTCAAGCTACATAGAGAGTTTGAAACCAGCCTAGAGTACATGAAACCCTGCCTCAAAACAAAACAAAAAACCAAGAAACCAAACAACAAATAACCCAAACTGAAAAACAAAACTGGGCATGGTGGTGTGCATGCCTATAATCCAGGCAACTGGAATGTAGGGGCAGGAGTTTGAGACCAGCCTAGGCTACATGAGACCCTGTCTCAAAGCAAAAAATTATTTTAAAGTATTACATATATAATTCTTTTTTGAAAATATTTTATTTATTATTTTATTTTTGTATATATGACTGTATTGACTGCTTGTGTATAAGTGCACCTGTGTCATGCAATGTGTACAGAGGTCAGAAGAGGATGTCAGATTCCCCTGGAACTGGAGTTACAGATAATTGTTAGTTATCATGTACATGCTAGGAATTGAACCCAAGTTCTCTGCAAAAGTAGCCAGTGCTCTTAATCAATGAGCCATTTTTCCAGTCCATATATATATATGTATTTTTTTTAAATTTTATGTGCATGGGTATATTGCTTGCATGTAGGTAAGTGCACCCATGTCCTGCAATGCCCTTGGAGGTCAGAAGAAGCTGTCAGATCCCCTGGGACTGGAGGACAGTTGTTAGCTGCCATGTGGGTGCTGGGATTCAAACCCAGGTCTTCTGCAAGAACAACCAGTGTTCTTAACTGGTGAGCCATCTCTCCAGCCCCAATAGTATACTACTTTAAATTAAACAACTGTCGGTAACTCCAGTCCCAGGGGATCCGACAGCCTCTTCTGACCTTTGTGGGCATTGCACGATACAGGTGCACTTACCTACATGCAGGCAATACACACATACACATAAAAAATTTTTAAATTAAATTTTAAAAAAGTTTAAAGTATTATAGTACAAACTTTCAGGCCAGATGGTCCATGCGTTTGTTCCTAGCAATCCAGGGGTTAGAGGCAGGTATATTTCTGTGAGTTCAAGGACACCTTGGAATACTTGAGGGCTACATAGTGAGATCCTGTCTCAAAAAACAAAAACAAAAGCAAAAACAAAAGCTGAGCATGGTGGCACACACCTTTGGCCCCAGCAGTGAGGAGTCAGAGGCAGGTGGATCTCTGTGAGTTCAAGGTCAGTCTGGTCTACACATTAAGTTCTGGGTCAGCTGTGGCTACAAGGAGACCCTGTCTCAAAGAGACCAAAATAAATAAATAAATAAATAGTATATATTTGGGGGACTGGAGAAATGAATCAGCAGTTAAAAGCACTTGCTGTTCTTTCAAGAGGAGTTTGATTTGCAGCACCCACTTGGTGGCTAACAACCATACATAACTCCAGTTCCAGAGAATCTGATACTCTCTTCTGGCCTCTGTGGGCACTGCTCCACATGGTGCACTTACATACATGCAGGCAAAACACTCATATACATTTAAAAAATACACAAAAGAAACAAAATAATTTAAAGTACATACTTTCAAGCTGCGGCTGTTGATGCAGCTTCTCAGGTAAGAAGGACTGAAAGTTCAAGGCCAGCTTAGACAACAGTGGCGCTCTGTTTCAAAATAAAAAGTAGTAACCCTGAGGAAGTTGAGTGCGGTGCATACCTTAAATCCCAACACTGGGGAGGCAGAGGCCATCGTTACTCTGTGAGATCCAGGCCAAACGGGGCTACAGGGAGACCCTGTCTCAAAAAAACAAAAATAATAAAAAGTTAATTAATTAAAAAAATAAACAAACAGAAGTAGGGGGATCTCTGTGAAATCGAAGTCAACCTGGTCTACATAGTGAGTTCCAGGCCAGCTGGAGACACAGGGAGACCCTGTCTCAAAAAAGACAAAAACAAAGAAGTAGCCAGGCATGGTGGTGTATGCCTTTAATCCCAGCACTCGGGAGGCAGAGGCAGGCAGATCTCTGTGAGTTTGAGGCCAGCCTGGTCTACATAATGAGTTCCAGGACAGCTGGGGCTACAAGGAGATCCTGTCTCAAAAAGACAAAAAATAAATAAATAAAACAAATAAATAAAAAATTGAAGAATTGCGAGGCGTGGTGGAGCACGCCTTTAATCTCAGCACTCGGGAGGCAGAGGCAGGTGGATCTCTGTGAGTTCGAGGCCAGCCTCGTCTACATAGTGAGTTCCAGGTCAGCTGGGGTTACAGGGAGACCCTGTCTCAAAAAGACAAAAAAAAAAATTGAGGAATTAGCTTAATAGTAGAGCCCTTGCCTACCCTTCACAAGGCCCTAGGTTCAATCATTAGTAATGCAAAAATTGAATAAATAAAATTGTTTCTGTGTCTGTTTCTCATTCTTTTCCTTCAAAAGGCAATCATTCAAGGGTAAGGGCCACAGCAGATAAAGGCACTGGCTGTCAAATCTGATGACATAGTTTGATTTTTGGAACCAATTTGGAGGAAGAGAAGAACCAATTCCTACAAGTTGTCCTCTGACCTCCACACAAGCACTGTGTCACATGTACACTCTCATATATGTGCACCCATACACAAATGCACACGTAGAATAAATGTCAAAAAACCTCATAACCATTCCTAGGTGGTTAGTGCTCATTTTTATAATCTGTGCTCTTACAAAAAAATGGTTTCATATTCAAACATTTAAAATTTATGTAAATAACATCTCCTTATATTTCATTCTGATCTTATTGTGTGCTGAGTGCATACACTACCACTGAGCTACTCCTAAAGCTATTCTTTTTTTTAAATTTTATTTTTATTTTATGTGTATGCATGTATTGCCTGCATATAGGTAAGTGCACCTGTGTTGTGCAATGCCCTCGGAGGCCAGAAGAGGCTGTTGGATCCCCTGGGCCTGGAGTTATGGACAGTTGTTAGCTGCCATGTGGGTGCTGGGATTCGAACCCAGGTCTTCTGCAATAATAGTGTTCTTAACCGCTGAGCCATCTCTCCAGCCCCTATTATTACTATTTTGAGAGTCAAGCAAAGTCAATGTTTATTCAAAGAAGACAATTTTATTTTTTATTTTATTTTAATTTTATGTGTATGAGTGTTATGCCTGCATGTAGGTAAGTGCACCCGTGTTGTACAATGTCCACAGAGGACAGAAAAGGCTGTTGGATCCCCTAGACCTGGAGTTACAGGCAGCTGTTAGCTTCCATGTGGGTGCTGGGATTCAAATTCAAGTTTTCTGCAAGGTCAGTGTTCTTAACCGCTAAGCCATCTGTCCAGCCCAAGACAATTTTACTAAAAGAAAAAAGTAAACCAACCAACCAACCAGAAAACCAAAACAACAACAAAAAAGAAAAACCCTAGGACAGACAAGATGTAAATTTCAACAGCTGCCTGGAGGAGGGGGATGGAGAAGAGAAGATGGGAAAAAAAGCCATGCCACTTGACTTAAGCAGGCATGAAGATAAGCCACATGGTGGGGAGGAGGTTTTTAGAGAGAGGGTGACACCCAAAATGTTACGGAAAGCATGGTCGGAAAAGCAGTAGAAAGAGGAAAAGGGAAAGTTACACTTTTCTAGGTAATTCAGAAAACTAGGCAGATTTACAGAGTTTGGCTCTGTTCTGTAAGAGACTATCTATTTTTTATTTTGAGACAAGATCTCATATAGCCCAGGCTAGCCCTGCACTTGTTATATAGCTTAGGATAGCCTCAAACTACTGATTCTGTTGTCCTTACCTCCCAAGTGCTAAAATTACAATGGGATTACAGGGATGCACTACCTCTTCCTCTTCCTCCACCTCCTCCTCCTTTCTCCTTTTTTTTTTTTTTTTTTTTTTTTTTTTTTTTTTTTTAGTACCTCCTCTAAGCTAGGGTCTCACACTGTAGCCCAAGCTGCTCTGGAAGTCATTATGTAGCCCAAGGTAACCTCGAACTTGTGACAATTTTCCTGTCTCAGCCTCCTGAGCGCTCAGATATGAACCAACACAGCTGACTTCATTGTTGTGTTTTAACCACTACTCTTTGTGTGTGTGTGTGTGTGTGTGTACATACCATGACACAGCACATAAATAGAGGTCAGAGGACAACTTTTGGTAGTTGGTTCTTTCCTTCCACCTTGTGGGTCCTGGGGTCAAACTCATGTTGTCAGGTTTAGCAGCAGGCCATCTTGCTGGTCTCTCATTGATTTTTTAAAATCTGTTTTTACAGGGGCTGGAGAAGTGGTTAAGAGCATTGGCTGCTCTTGCAGAGGACCCAAGTTTGGTTCCCAGCACCCACATATGACTCACAACTGTCTGTATCTCTAGTTCCAGGGGATCCAATGCCCTCTTATGACTTCCAAGGGCATATATGTAAGTGAAGATATATACATGCAGGCAATACACTTATACTCATAAAATAAAAATAATAATTTTTTTTGAGACAGGGTCTCCCTGTAGCCCCAGCTGTCCTGGAACTCACTATGTAGACCAGGCTGGCCTTGAACTCACAGAGATCTGCCTGCCTCTGCCTCCAAAGTGCTAGGACTACAGGCGTACGCCACCACACCCGGAAGAATAAAATTTTAAAAATCAGTTTTTATAATTAAAACTATTAATGCATGATCTTCCACAGTGTATCAATGATACCTTATTTTACTCACTTAGGATTTTATTAATGGGCACCCATATAACCTCCAGTTTCCAACCACAAAAAATATAATAATATGACCATATTTTCTTTTTTTTTCTTTTCTTTTTGAGACAGGGTCTCCCTGTAGCCCCAGCTGTCCTGGAACTCACTATGGAGACCAGGCTGGAGATCTGCCCATCTCTGCCTCCCAAGTGCTGGGATTAAAGGCATGCGCCACCACGCCTGGCCAATGACAATATTTTCATATGAGGTTTCTTAGGGACTCCTGTGAGGTAATGAGAGTTGTCTATGTCTAGGACTGACTCTACCTATATTTATAACCATCTACAGAAGCAGAATCACTGAGTCATAGATGGTTCTTGTGCTTAATCTGACTAAGTGCTACCACCTCCCTCTTCTTCAGCAGTGCAGGAGGACTCTGCCAACACCATGTCCCAGTGCAGGAGGGCTCTGCTACCACCATGTCCCCTCATTCAGCATACTTTGTGATAACACAGGACTATGACTCAGACTGTCTGAGTTGAGTACCAGCTCTGTCACTTACTAACTTTGTGCCCTTGGGAAAGTTACCTAAACTCTTTGTGCTTTATTTACCTCATTCGTAAAATGAGAAGGAGATAATAATAGTATCTACATCTTTGGGATTTAATGAAGCTGAATGTAGTGTTCGTATAGTGCTCAGAATGGATTAAATCATAGACTTCATTGTTTCTTTTCCTTCCTCTTCCTTCCTTCCCTCTCCTCCTCTTTTCTTTTTTGAGACAGGATCTCCTTGTAGCCCCAGAACTCAAGTAGACCAGAGTGACCTTGACCTTACAGAGACAGAGATCCACCTGCCTCTGCTTCCCAAGCACTGGGATTAAAGGTGTGCACCACCGTGCCTGGCTTTGTTTCATTTTTCAAAGCAGCTTTATTTAAATATAATTAGTATTGGAACCAGCAGGGAACAATTTGATAAGTTTTGACATCTGTATGCACCTGAGAAACCAGACCTATTAAAAATTATATTTTTATTATTTTTATTTTATGTGTATGAGTGTATTGATTGCCTGCATGTAAGTGCACCGATGCAATGCCCTCAGAGGTCAGAAGAGGGTGTTGGATCCCCTGGAAATGGAGTAACAACATGGTAGTTGTTAGCCACCATGTGGGTGCTGGGAATTGAACCTAAAGCCTGTGCAAGAGCAGCCAGTGCTCTTAACCACTGAGCGATCACTCCATCCTCACCAGCCCCATTTTTAAGATAATAACAAATCCCTCACCCCCAGAATTTTCTTCTATCCTTTCATGATTCCTCTTTCTGGCCCATTTTTCCTCCCCTAAGACATGCATTGCTGTGCTTTTTCTTGTTTTAGACTAGTTTTCATTATCTAAAATTTTATGTTCAGGAAATCAGACAGCATGTACTCTTTTTGTATGGCTTCTTTTATTTAACAGAATGATTTTTAGGTCTAGATTTTTAGATTCATCTGTGTTGTTTCATACATGAAAGAGTTTATTCTGAAACTGGGAAGTGCTGGACATCAACAAATAAAATATTTTAAAGAAGAAGATCTTGGCCAGGTGTGGTGGCACATGCCTTTAATCCCAGCACTTGGGAGGCAGAGGCAGGCAGATCTTTGAGTTCAAGGCCAGCCTGGTCTACATAGTGAGTCCAGGAGAGCTGGGGCTACAGGGAGACCCTGTCTCAGAAAGACCAAAAAAAAAAGATCTTGGGGCCGGAGGGATGGCTCAGGGGTTAAGAGCATTGACTGCTCTTGTAGAGGACCCGGGTTCGATTCCCAGCACCCACATGGCGGCTACAAACCGTCCATAACTCCAGTTCCAGGGGAATTCAAAGCCCCCTTCTGACCTCCGTGGCATTGCACGACACGGGTGCACTCACATACACGCAGGCAATACACTCATACACATAAAATAAAAATAATAAATAAAATATTTTTTTAAAAAGATCTGGGCTGGAGAGATGGCTCAGGGGTTAAGAACACTGGTTGTTCTTTCAGAAGACCTGGGTTCGAATCCTGGAACCCACATGGCAGCAAACAACTGTCCATAACTCCAGTCCCAGGTGATATGACTGCCTCTTCTGACCTCTGTAGGCATTGTATGATGAGGGTGCACTTACTTACATGCAGGCAATACATGCATATACATAAAATAAAAATAATAAATTTTTTTTACAAAAAGAGGAAACAATCATCCCAGTGAAGGTTGCCCTGCAAACTCAGTAAACTCCACTTAGTGATCAAGACCCTGCTCCACCCCTGCAGAAAGGAAGCTCTCCTATATTTTTAAAGAATAAAATAAAAAAGAGCTTTCTGGGCAGGGTGGTGCATGTCTTTAATCCCAGCACTTGGGAGGCAGAGGCAGGCAGATCACTGTGAGTTCGAGGCCAGCCTGGTCTATATAGTGAGTTCCAGGTCAGCTGGGGCTATAGGGAGACCCAATCTCAAAAAGATAAAAATTAATTAATACAAAAGAATCGATTCCTTTTTTTTTGGCCTCTGCCTCTCAAGTGTTGGGTTAAATGAATGCACCACCATGCTTGGCTGGACTCAAAATATTAAATAAGTGTAAACAAAAATTAATAGTTTGTGAGTTCCAGGCCAGTCTGGCATACATAGTGAGTTCCAGGCCAGCTGGGGTACATAGTGAGAACTTGTCTTTTAAAAAAAAGAATTTAGGAGAATGGCTGGGGACACTGATAATCCAGTGGGCCTTAACAGGGATGGCAGAGTATATGGGCTCCAGTGGAGGGGTTATGAGAGGGTGCCAGTGGGGATGGGGATATAAAGATGATTAAGATTGTTTGAGATGTTCTGTATGAAATACACAAAAAAAAAGTAGAAAAAAAAAAAAAGAGTTTGACTCAAGCATAGACTATACAAGACCTACCCCCCTCCCCCCAAAAAAGGAGAGGCAGGTGTGGTGGCACATGTCTTTAGTTCCAGAACTTGGAGGCAGAGGCAGGTGGCTCTCTGGGAGTTTGAGGCCAGCCTCCTCTACACAATGAGTTTCAGGTCAGCTGGGGCTACAGGGAGAACCTGTCTCAAAAAGACCAAAAAACCCCCCAAAACCCCCAAAGCAAAACAAAACAAAAAAACAAATGGAATTTATTCTTTTGTTATATGATATATCACAGTTTATCCATTTACCTGTTGGGTTTATTATAAATAAAACTGTTTGGAATGTTTCTGAACAAGTCTTTGTATGGACTTATTTTTTAATTTACTTGGAAAATGTCTCAAAGTAGAAAAACTGGGTTATATGATAGGTATATGTGTGACTTTTTAAGAGCTACCAAATTGTTTCCAAAGTAGTTGTACCATTTTCCATCCCTACTAGCAGTGTGAGTTCCAGTCTTTCCACACTCTTACCAACATTAAGTGGCCAAATGTTTAAGATTTTTGTTAAAATGAACTTTATGAAATTTTAATCAAATAAATATGTAGACCAGGCTGGCCTCGATCTCACAGAGATCCCTGTGCCTCTGCCTCCCAAGTGCTGGTACTAAAGGCTTGCACCACCACTCCTGGCCTAATTTTCTCTGATTTTTTAAAAATTATTTTTATTTTATGTGTATGTGTGTATTGCCTGCATGTAGATAAGTGTACCTGTGTTGTGCAAAGCCCTAGGAGGTCAGAAGAGGCTGTCAGATCCCCTGGGACTGAATTTGCAGACAGTTGTTAGCTGCCATGTGGGTGCTGGGATTTGAACCCGGGTCTTTTGCAAGAACAGCCAGTGTTCTTAACTGCTGAGCCAACTCTCCTGCCCCAATTTTCTCTGATTTTTAATGGCTTAAAACATCCTTTTGGTCGGGGGAGTAGTGCTGGGCATCAAACGTAAGGCCTTGCACATATTAGGCAAGTGGTCTACCAGTGTGCTACATCCCCCAGCCCTTGTTTTCTTTAAAATTTTATTTTTTTGATTCATCTAATTTCTTTTCTTTTTTTTTTTTTTGAGACAGCGTCTCCCTGTAGCCCCAGCTGGCCTGGAGCTTACTATGTAGACCAGGTTGGCCTCGAACTCACAGAGAGCTGCCAGCCTCTGCCTCTGGAATGCTGGGATTAAAGGTGTGTGCCACCATGCCCGCTGATTTATCTATTTTCATTTTATGTATATGAGTGTTTTTGCCTGCATGTATGAAAGTGTACTACATGTACGCAATATCAGAAGAGGGCGTCGGATCCCCTGGAACTGAAGTTCTGAATGCTTGTTAGCCACCATGTGGGTGCTGGGAACCAAACCCAGTCCCTCTGCAAGAGCAGCCAGTGCTCTTCACCTCTGAGTCATTTTTCCAGCCCCCTTGTTTTTCTTGAAACAGGGACTTGCTTTGTAGCTCAGGCTGGCCTTGAACTTGCAACCCTCCTTTTGAAAGACTTTTTAGAAAAATGGTATCAGTTCCCTGTCAGATTTGAACATTACTGATTTCTTTTCCTCTTCTCATCTGCCTATTATTTTTTTCTAGGTAAATCTCATTGATTAGACATTAGACATTTTGAGCCAAGCATGGTGGCTCAAGTCTATAATCCCAGCACTTGGGAGGCTGAGGCAGGAGATCACTGAGAGTTTGTAGCGAGCCTGGGTTACATAGTGAGGTCTGGGCCAGACTGAGCTACCTTGTGGGATACTGTCTCAAATATAAAATAGGGCTGGAGAGTTGGCTCAGTGGTTAAGAACACGGCTGTTCTTGCAGAAGACCTGGGTTCGAATCCCTGCACCCATATGGCAGCCAACAACTATCCATAACTCCAGTTCCAGGGGATCTGATGGCCTCTTCTGTCCTCTGAGGGCATTGCACGACATGGGTGCACTTACATGCTGCCAATACACTCATACACATTAAAAAAAAAATACACTCATACACATTACAAAAAATAACATATATTATTTTGTATATATTTATATATAAAATAAAATACCCAAGGTGATAAGGATGTCACTCAGTTTGTAGAGTTCTTGCCTAGAATTTCTGAAGGCCTGGATTTGATTCCTAGTACCACATAAAACTGGGTGTGGTAGTGCACACCTGTGATTTCAAGAGATGAAGACAGGAGGATGAGGTCAGGCCATTATTGGCTGCACAAGAGAGTCTGAGGCCAGTTTTGATGGGTGTCGTGGTACATGCCTATAACTCCAGCACTTAGAAGGCTATGAGTTCCAAGTTAGTCTGGGCTGACTAGTAAGACCCTGCCTCAAAAACCAAACAACGACATCAAGAAAGAGCTGAACTAGTTCTCCAATTATTTAGATTATCTTCCATGTTCTTTATGAGAAGTAACATCTTGAAACCTGGTGGAGAGAATGGCTTAGTGGTTAAGAGCACATACTGTTCTTATAGAGGACCTGGGTTTGTTTCCCAGGACCCACATTGGGTCAGCAGCACCGGCATTGGGGTAGCTCACAACTGCCTGTAACTCCAGCTTCAAGAGGATCCAACACCTCCTGTTTCTGCGGGCACCTGCATTCATGTGCATATACCCCCACACAGACACACACAGACACACAGACACATGGACACACAGACACACCCACACACACACATAATTAAAAATAATAAAAAATAAGTCTTTAATGGCTGGGTGTGGTGGCTCATGCCTTTAATCCCAGCACCCAGGAGGCAGAGGGGGGTGAATCTCTGTGAGATCGAGGCCAACCTGGTCCATATAGCAAATTCCAGGCCAGCTGGGGCTACAGGGAGACCCTATCTCAAAAACAAACAACCCCCCAAAAGTATATATATATATATATGCACACACACACACACACACACACACACACACACACACTGGCTTACTCCCCTGGCCCCTGCTCAACCTATTTTTTTCTC
>NW_008357929.1:8811721-8832064 GCF_000622305.1 Nannospalax galili
TGGAGATCTGCCCGTCTCTGCCTCCCAAGTGCTGGGATTAAAGGTATGTGCCACCATGCCTGGCTTATTATTTTTATTATTTATTTATTTATTATTTTATTTTTATGAGTATATTGCCTGCATGTATGTATGCGAGTGTACCCGTGTGGTCCAGTGCCACGGAGGTCAGAAGAGGGTTTCGGATTCCCCTTGAACTGGAGTTAAGGACGGTTCGTAGCCACCATGTGGGTGCTGGGAATCGAACCCGGGTCCTCTGCAAGAGCAGTCAGTGCTCTTAACCACTGAGCCATCTCTCCAGCTCTCAAACTGCTTTCTTATACAACATAGGCCGGCCTGCCCAGGGGTGACCCCACCCACAGTGGGCTGGGCCCTCCCACATCACTCAACAACCAAGAAGATGCCCCACAGACATGGCCACAGGTCAGTCTAATGGAGACAATTCCCCAGTTGAGGCTCCCTCAACCCAGGTGTGTCAAGTTGAAGCTAAAGCTATCCAGCACAAAAAGGCTCCCTGTAGCCTGGAACTCACTATGTAGACTAGGCTGGCCTCAATCTCACAGAGATCTTCCTGCCTCTGCCTCTGCCTCTGCCCCAGAGTGCTGGGGTTAAAGGCATGCACCATCACACCCAGTTTCTTTTCCTTTCTTTAAAACCAGGTCTTGCTATATAGCCCCGGCTGGTCTTGTGATTCTCCTGTTTTAACCACGTGAGTGCTGGATTATAAGTGCATGAACCACCACACCCATTTCATGTGGTGCTGGGGACGGAACCAATGCTTCAAGCCTGCTTAGGCAAGCACTCTACCAACAGAGACATATCCCTACCCTCTATTGGTTTTTCTAAGTAGATGATTATATCATCTGTAAATAGTTCTATTTTGTCCCTTCCAATGTTTGCACTACTTATTTTATTTCCTTAGAGCACTGGTCAAGACCTCCAGGACTTTGTAAAGAAGAGCTAATGGATATCTTGATGCTGAGGTGCAGCTCGCCAGTAGAGTACTGCAACTTCAAAGTCCTGAGTTTGGTCCCCAGTAAAAATAAAAAATGGGTATTCTTGCCCTTTTCACAATCATAAGAGACAAGATGAGTTTTTTGTTTTGTTTTGTTCTGTTTTGAGATGGTATCTTCCTGTAGCTCCAGATGGGTTGGAACTCAGTATGTGGACCAGGCTGGTGCTAGAATTTAAGGCAAGGGCCACCATGCCCCCCCCCATTTTTTTTAAGACAAGTTTTCACTGTATAGACCAGGATGTCCTCAAACATGCTGTGATCTCCTGCCTCTGCCTTGCAAGTGCTCAGATCACAAGTATGAGCCATCACGCCTGGCTCACCAAGTAATATTTATAATCTATAGATGATTAAACTCAGGGTCTTGAACATGTTAAGCACATGTTCTACCACTGAGCTGTACTTACATTTCCTATAGTTTCAAATACTGCAAATTTCTAAAGTTCATTTATGTATTTTCACAACTTGGTATATTCTTTCATAAAAACAACTATGTTGGTTGGGTTCCTATACCAGGTTGTTCACCTAAAAAATACCATCACCGGTCATTCACATACTCCAGTGTATATTCCCTAATCCACCTATCCTCCCTCCCTCAAATTTTCCCCCTTCCCTGCTCTGAGCAGGGTCTTCCTATATAGCCCAAGCTGGTCTAGAATCCCTATGTAGACCGAGCTAGTCTTGAACTTGCATTGATCTTCCTGCCTCAGCCTCCTGAGTACTAGGATAATAGAAATGAACCACCATGCTCAGCTTAAGCCAGTCTCCTTCCTAATTCCCTGCTTCTGTGAAGTTTAGCTTGTGTGTGTGTGTGTGTGTGAGAGAGAGAGAGAGAGAGAGAGAGAGAGGGAATCATGTGAATGTGGGCACATAAAACAGGGCTTTGTATATGCTAGGTAAGTACTCTACACTGAACTATGCCCCTAGGTCTGACGTTCATATCTTGAAGATCTTGAAATGTATCAACTGCTAACTATTTGTCTGGTCATTCACCCACATCTGATAGCTGTAGTATCTGGTTCATTATCTTCCTGTTTTTAAATTTAAAATTTTTTAATTGAATTTTTATGTATTTCATACATAAAATCATCTTTATATACCCCCTTCCCCTTTGGCACCCTCCCATAAACCCCCCACTGGAGTCTATACATTCTGTCATTTGTGTTAAAGACTATCATGTAAAGTTAGTGTCCTCAGCGCAAGTTCATCCACTGGGATTTAGTCAGCCTATCTAGAGTCCCTCCCTTTAAGATCAGCTCTTCCTCACACAGCAGTAATCAGCTGCCAATGATTCTTCGACTAAGGTTGGGGCCTGCTGTCCATTTCCACAGTTCTGTGCTGGATGTCTGCTTGAGTTCATTATCTTCCTTAATACTCATTCTCATTTCCCTCTCATTGTTTTTGACTTCGATGATCCCTCAGGATCATCTAGTTGTAGACTGTTAGGTCCCCAGTCTCATCTCTAAGGATCTTTCTCTTTAACTCATCCTGAGTTCCCTACTGTAGACTTTGTTGTCTCCCCAAACTAGCCTTCCAGTCATCAAGTATCCTGACTCCTTTTGCCTCATGGAGCCCTCTAAGCCCCTGACTCTACTACTTTCCCACTATCTTCCCGTCTGAGTTTGCCCCCCTTTACCCAATGTCTACTCATGTTCTTGCACAATCATTACTCTCATGTACATGTCCTATAAACCCTCTTCCTGCTTTCTGAGGAACTATCCATCCATTTGAGTCCTTGCAATCAACTGTTTATTCCAAGTATATGAGAGAGAGAGATTACAAGAGTGAGAGAGAGAGAGAAATCAGAGATAGAGAGAAGAGAGAGAAAGAGAGAGAAAGGAGAGAGAGAGAAAGGAGGGAGGGAGGGAGAGAGAGAGAGAGAGAGAAATCCACAATGATACTAACTGGTGACACTAAACCAATGCTTCTTTTTTTTTAAAAAAAAAATTAGAGAATACTTTATTAGTTTCTATAATCAAACCCACATAGATAAGATCTTACATATTAAATACAGTGTGTTACCCCTGTACAAATGGAAAAAAATGTTTAATGTTTCTAAACCAATATGGCTGTTAATTTCTGTACAATGCCAACTCAACACAGAAAACTAGGATACTTTTTTACAAAGTTGACAGCAAGCTAAAGTTTTCAAAAAATTCAAATTATATATATTCATATAAAAAGACCAATAAAAGCAGTATGTGATGCATCAACAGCAGCAAGAGCTTTTCCAGGTTCTGCAGTCATGTGAACATGGAGACACTCAGCATACTCTATTAAAAAAATAAAGTAAAAAACAAAATCCCAGAAAAAGCACAGTTCTGTTACTGTTATGGTGCCCTGGCACCATTTTTTTTTTAAAATTAGCTTTTCAATCATTATCTGGAAAGAAAACATTGAGTAACATCATAAAACTGAGTAACATCATTAAAAAAAGCTCTGATAAAGCATGGTTTCTACTACAACCAGTGCTTCTTAATTGGGACCAATTTTGAATGTCCTCCTCAGGACATTTAGCAATTGTCTGGAGACATTTTCAATTACTACCCTGGGGTGTGGCAGAGGAGTCTACTGATACCTAATTTCCACTAGTATCAATAGATGTCGGGAACACTTCCAAATATACTATAGTACACTAGCAACAAAGACTTTCTGACTCCAAGTGTCAATATTGCAAAGGTAAGAAATCCTTCTTTTATCTGGTGGCATAAGCCTGTAATCCCAGCAGCAGAGAGGCAAGAGGGTTGTTGCAAATTTGAGGCCATCCTAGTCTACATAGCGAGTTCCAGGTCAGCCAAGGGGTACATCTTGAGATCCTGTCTCAAAGCAACACACAATTCCAGTACTTGGGAAACTGAAGCAAGATGATCATGAGTTCCAGACCAGCCTGGCCTGCATAGCAAGACCCTGACTCCGAAAACAAACTAAGACAAAAATCCTGCTTTAAATGAATTACTAATAAGTTCCAAAGGGGCAACTGACACAGGGCCTTTGCACTTGCTGTCCTTTCTGCCTATAACATGGTCTCCTCATGACTGACTCATTATTTAGCAATCACCTCAGAAAGTCTCCATGATCTCACTTAGGACTGGACCCAGCCTTACACATTACCCTGTTTCATTGCCTTCAAAACATGTACTATTTTATGGATTTATTGCCTGCTTCCTCCTAGAAAATAAGTCAGACAAGCACTGTGTCCTTATCTGTCATGTCTACCATTCTATCCCTAGGGTTAATTATAGTCCATGGCACATTGTAGGCACACAGAAAATATTTGTGCCTCAGTAGATGAAACTATTTGGAATTCATTCATTCGTAATAAAAATCTAGACACCCCTTTACTTTGTAGTACTACACAGAAATTGGTATTCAATCAATAAGTACACAAAAATAGTTTCAGACTATGATAAGCACTGAGCAGATGATCTGACTCAGTGTGGGTAGGGCAGTCACTTCTTAAAAGTGATAGCTGAGGGGACAGGTGAAGGGTGAGTTGGTTGGCTGGGATGAGGAAGGTGGGTGGGGGTACATGGATTAGAGCATCCAAGTAGAGAACAGAGTGTGGAAAGGAGATAGGTGGCACAGAGCATGTGTAGGGTGTTTGGGGAGCAGAGACAAGGTCAACATTGCTGAGGCACAGAGAGGGGAAAGCCAGGAGACAAGAGTGCCATTTAGGGCTGGAGATGTAGCTTAGTGGCAGAGAACTTGTAAGAAATCCTGGGTTCAATCCTTAGCACTGGAGAAAAAAATGAAAAAGTACCACCCAGTGATTCTTAAAAAGGAATGACAAGATCTAGGTCTATAGAAAGAGAGCATTCTGGAGAGTGAATTTAGGAAAGGGGGAAACAGGAGATTGGTTTGGGCACAGCTGTAGTGTCCAGGTAACAGATGGTAGCTTGGCATATGGTGGTGGCAGTGACCTTGGAGAGATTCTGTAATACTTTATGAGATAAGAAACATGAACTTTTAGAGCTGGAAGGCATCCCCTTCCCCAAAGGCTGACTTCAAACTGTCTATTCTTCTGCCTTGGTCTCCCAGGTACATGCATCAACCACATCCAATGAGGAGACACCTTAAAAATAATCTCAGTTGGGCATGATAGCTCACATCTCTAATTCCAGCACTCAAGAGGCTAAGGCAAGAGGACTGCCCTGAGTTTGAAGCCAGCCTGGGCTCCATAATAAATTCCAGGCCAGCTTTGGCTACAAAGTGAAACCCTGTCTCAACCTCCCTCCAAAAAAAAATCTCACCACTAATCAAAAAGGTAAACAAACAAAAAAACCCCAACAACCCCCCCCAAAAAACAAAAAAAACCCCACAAATAATAGAGCTCATGAACGTCTGCATTTTCTACAAAAGCAGATTAATTAGCTGAACAAGAAAGGCCTTTAAATATATTTACTGAATAAATGAAGGGAAGATTTATAGCGATGCTTGAGAGGGAGGAACACAATGAAGAAGCTGATATAAAAAGGAAGAAAGAAAATGAATAAGAAAGAGCCAGAGTAAGATAGAGGTGAGAAGGTCTGACAGGTGTACGGAGGTTGGCGGAGAGGTAGACTGGGAGGAACAGCAGGAAGAGGGTTAGGGGAGGCAGTGATGGACACATAGGAAGAGAGATTGTGCTGCTGGGCTCCAAGAGGCAGTAAGGTACAAGGAGAGACTAAAAGGGTGGGGATGGGAGATGGGGATAAAAAGGTACAAAGGACAGGAGAGGAGAAAAGATGGAAAGGAGGAGGAGAAACTTGGAAGATGTGTTGGGAGGAAGGATAGGGTAAAAGTTTGGGGAGAGAGGGAATGTGAGGGTGGGGCAGGGTTCTAAGGGAGAATCAAAGGCCACCTTGGAGAGCAAGATGCTAGGGAGTCTCTGGTTGGGAGGGGATGGGAGAGAACACAGAAATAGGCTCCAGGAGGCTCAGAATGAGGGAAAGGGAAAAGTGTGGCTGGGGGAGGAGGTGGGGAAAGTGGAGGGTAGGTTTAAAAAGACATCCAGAGAGGGGAATGTTGGGTGTGGTGGACTCTGACCTAGGTCTTACCCTATTCTCCATCCTTGGAAGGCTCTCCTAGTGTTTTCTTCTTTCAGCTAGATGGAGCCTTGCTTGATGTTGGAGAAAAGAGAATCAGGCATTAAGTTGTCATGGGTGGGTACCTCAGGCCAGGAAGGTTGGGTTGTTGAAGGGACAGGCCGGTAAGTCAGCAGTCTTTTGGAGGGCCGACCTGAAAGGCGCTAGCAGTGAAAACGAGAGTCGCTAGGCTGTTCTAGAAGCAGAAATTCCAAGACCGATGCAACAGGGGTGATTTTACCAGATTGGGTCAGGGACCCTGAAGGTGGGATAAGCCAGGGAAGGAGACTGAAGAAGAAAGAAGAGAGAAGTGAAAAGCAGGTTAGACCTATAGCACCAGCCGAAACCCTTGGGGAAAGGGAGGCCACAGGCCTTTCCAGGGGCGTCCGTGAGGCGGGGCTCCGCAGTGTCCCAGGCGCACCTGCAGGAAGAAGAAGGGAAGAGGCAGCCTAGGCCTGGAGGGCAGTCCAGGGAGTCCAGACTCCAGGGAGTCCAGACTGCGGGGGCTGGCTAGGAGCTGGGACTTCTGAGAAGCCGGCGCCTCTTTCCCATTAGCAGTTAAAGTCAAGCAAATGAAGGGGCGTGATCCCGGTGCTCAGGCTTCTTCCTCTGCACCTGGACGAGGAGGGGTGGGGGCCAGGACTTCCGGTTCAGGTGAGTGTCCCTTCAGTGACGTCAGGTCACCCTCGACTGGCCCTCCGGTACCGCCCCAGCTCCCGCGCGCTCGGTGGCCTAGGGGACGCGCCCCCGACGCCCTACTTATACTCAGGTGTGCCGCACCTGTTCGCCTGCACCTGCAGACTCGCCAGCTCTCCCGCGCCCAGCAGCCTCGGGCCTACGGGCCCGGAAACTTTCTGGGGGCCACGCCCAAACGGACCCTTTGGGAACTCCTGGCCTCCGGGGGCTCCTTTTGTCTGGAACCTGTCCTTCGGGCGAAGCCGGTTCCCTCTGCCGGGACTATCGCTCCATCGGAGGGGTCGGCCTGTGCTCACTTCTGTTGTCAAGATTTGCAGTGACCTGGCTAAGAGCACCTTTGTCTCGGACTGACCTAAACCTCCATTCAGATTTTCTGGTGGGGCTGCTCCCCAGATTCTGTTTTACTGTAGAGTCCCATCTCTTCTGAGACGGAAATGGCCAATTCGGGCCTGCAGTTGCTGGGCTTCTCCATGGCTATGCTGGGCTGGGTGGGCCTGATAGTGAGCACCGCCATCCCGCAGTGGCAGATGAGCTCGTACGCGGGCGACAACATCATCACAGCCCAGGCCATGTACAAGGGGCTGTGGATGGAGTGCGTCACGCAGAGCACTGGCTTGATGAGCTGCAAAATGTACGACTCCGTGCTCGCCCTGCCGGGTAAGGCCGCGGGACTGACGGGGCGGACTTGCCCCGGGTGGAGGTGGCGGGCCGGGTGAGGGAGGGCCGGCGGCTCCAGCCTGGTGCCCTGGGTTGCAGGGAGCAGGAGGAAGTGGACGCGCGGGTGCGCTCCGCAGGGCCGAGAAACCGGCCAGGACGCAGGCGACCGCACGTGGGCCCCCGCCCCTCTCCCTGGGCCTGAGAAGGGACCTGCACCCGGCATCCCGACCCCCTCCTGGGCCGTCGGTGGCCCTCATCTTCTGCTGCTTTCCCGGAGACAAAAGGGGTTGCGGGGTGGAGTGCGGCCGCTTGTTAGACGTGGGCCGATGGCTGTGGCCGCTAATCTTATCGTCCGATTAGCCGAAGCCACAAACCCGGTGGCCTCGATAGCGGTGCCCGAGCTGGGCCACGCGCCGGCCAGCGCAGCCAGATCCAGGGCTCTGGCCGCCACCTTCCCTCCTCTCTCGCCCCTTCTCCGTTCCCCCTACCCGGAGCAGTTTCATCGAAACCCTGGCGCCCCGGGCGGGTTCTCGAGCACAGGGCGGGGCGCCGAGCAGGAAGGCGGGGTGGGGTGGGGGGGTGCGCCTCGGCGGAACCCAGCAGGCAGACAGCGGTCAGGGGTTAGTGGGCGCGGCCCGCGGCTCTAAGGCCCGCGCCATCCAAAGGCTGCCTGCAATTTCCTGAAAATGACGCCGTCCTTCCTCCTTCGCAGCGTCTACACAGGCCACTCGAGCCCTAATGGTGGTATCCTTGGTACTGGGCTTTTTGGCCATGTTTGTGGCTACGATGGGCATGAAGTGCACTCGCTGTGGGGGAGATGACAAAGTGAAGAAGGCCCGTATAGCCATGGCTGGAGGCATCGTTTTCATAGTAGCAGGTGAGCCACGAAGTCAAGGTGGGATCAAAAGCTGGCTCTTCCATCCAGGAAGATGGTCAAGGTCCTGGCTTGTATGCTCAATAGAATTCTTATTCTCTTTCTAGGTCTGGCTGCCTTGGTAGCATGCTCCTGGATTGGTCATCAGATTGTCACAGACTTTTATAACGCTCTGATCCCCATGAATATTAAGTAAGTTTCCTGTCTTCTAAGTAGATAGGTGTGGGGACTTGGGACAGGAAGGAGGGCATCGGGTTCTGACTCCAATCCTTTGTCTCCACAGGTATGAATTTGGTCCTGCCATCTTCATTGGCTGGGCAGGGTCTGCTCTGGTTCTCCTGGGTGGTGCACTGCTCTCTTGCTCTTGTCCTGGTAGTGAAAGCAATGCTGCCTACCGAGCACCCCGTTCCTACCCCAAGTCGAATTCTGCCAAGGAGTATGTGTGAGCTAGGGCTCAGCCTGTGGGCAAGGTGTGGGACAAAGGCCTCCTGGTCAATTAACTACATCCCTGAACATCATGTACAATTCTCTGGGGGGGGGGGGTAACTGGGTGGGGCAGGCGAAATGTGGGGAGGGTGTGCTTTTTGTACAGTAATAAAAACTAAGTTTTGGAAGGTAGGTTTCTTTTTCTAGCCCTCTTGCCTTGTCCCTACTCAGATCTTTGCCAGGGAATTGGAACTAAAGAGTGTCTTAGTTCAAACACCATAGTGTACCTGTCCTATTTTATTGTTATTCAGGTCCAATGCCTGAACTCTGGCCTCTAGGACTCAGGTTCTTAGATTCCCTTATCTATCCCTGCTCCCCAACCCCTTAACATTTTTTTTCAGGGTTAGAGATGGCTCAGTGGTTAAGAACACCAGCGGCCCTTGCAGAGGACCTGGGTTTGATTCCAGCACCCACATGGCCAGTAACAACTATCTGTAACTCCAGTTCCAGGGGAATCCAACACTCTCTTCTGACCTCCTCCGGTACTGCACGACTAGGATGCACTTAACACACATGCAGGCAATACACTCATACACATCAAAAAAAAAAAAATTTCCCCCACCCATTGATTATTCTTCTGTTTGCCTGTCTGTGGACTTGGTTCCTTCCTTTTCCCTTCATATGAGTTCCTGGAATCAAACACAAGTCATCATCAGGCTTGTGATACGAGAGCTTTTACCTGCTGAGCAACCTTGCAGCCCCCACTGTCCACCCTTGTTTAAACAACACTCCATTTTTGTTTAAAAAGTAGCAACCGATGAGCTTTTAAAACAATAATTAGGGGCTGGAGAGATGGCTCAGTGGTTAAAAGCACTGACTGCTCTTGCAGAGGACCTGGGTTCAATTCCCAGCCCCCACATGGTGGCTACAAACCGTCCTTAACTCCAGTTCCAGGGGAATCCGAAGCCCTCTTCAGACCTCCGTGGCATTGTACAACATGGGTGCACTCACATAAATGCAGGCAATACACTCATATACGTAAAATAAAAAATAAGCCAGGCGTGGTGGTGCATGCCTTTAATCCCAGCACTCAGGAGGCAGAGGCAGGCGGATCTCTGTGAGTTCAAGGCCAGCCTGATCTACATAGTGAGTTCCAGGCCAGCTGGGGCTACTGGGAGACCCTGCCTCAAAAAAAGACCCCCCCCCAAAAAAAAAATTAAAAAAAAATAAAAAAACAATAATAATTTAAAAAGTATTTTATTAGAAACAGGTATGGGATGAGGGGAATTTCCTATTTGCTTGCTGTACACTATGCCCTCACCCCACTTTTGCCCTGATCAGGGCTCTATAGACAAAGCAACAGGGTGGGGGGTGGGGACAAGTAAAGTCAGTGCAAATACCACTATGATTCTGAGCCCAGTGTCTTCCCCTCCCCTTTGTCTAGTCAAATCTGGTCAGTCAAATATCTAGGTCATCATCTGGGTCTTCTTGGTCCACATCATAAGCATCTGGTTCATAGAAGATGTGGCTCTTCTGGCCTGGTACAGGGTATAGCAGAGCCTGCTGTCTGAGGAAGGAAGAATTGATGCTGAGGAAGGTGGGTGATAGGTCAGGTCTGGACAGTCACCCCCTTACTAGTGGCCTTCACTCAGGTAACACATCCTACAAGGCCTTTGTGTCATTTTTTTGGTCTAAGTTCCTTTCTCTAAGTTCTATGAGTAATTAAAGATGAAGTACCACTTAGCCCTGGAACAGGTTCTGTCTTGTACTGCTCTAACAAAGCCCTAAGCTTGAGGGCAGGGATTTTGTAGTCTTGATTCACCCACCCAACACACTGGGAACACAGTAACAGGCATCTACTGAGCCCTTGTGAACCAGCCTTTGCCACACCCATATACCAGTTCTAGCACTGCTGCCTGGAGAAAAGGGCCACCTCTCCAGAGTCTGGTCTGGCTCAGCCAGGGCCCAGATTACTCTAGGAAAAATGAGAGCCAAGACCTATGGCTGTAATGGAGAGAAAAGTCAGAAAGGTTCTCTGTCATTGTGGGAAGTACAGGTGGGTAAGGAACCACTCCCTAGACTTGTCTTTCATGGTGGACTTCAGCCCCTATAAAGTCTTGAAAGGTTAATCAATAACCTGTCATCCCACCTTTCTGTGACCCAGATGCTGGGCACCACTCAGGGATCCAAGTTCTTAAGTCCCATTCTTACTTTTCAGAGCTGAACTGGAAAGGCAGAGTCAGGCTGTCTCTGGCTTCTCTTTCTTTCTTGGACAAGTGAAGATTAAATGTCAAATGAGCTGTGGGGTCCACCTGTAGGTACAAATACTGCTGCCATTCAGCCCCATCCTGAAATTCCAAAATCCCCTACCCCTAACCTCTGTAGTTTTTTCCTTTAACCCTAAGCTCACCCCCTTGTTTTGGCCTTGGGACTTTTAGATACCTGGGTTGTTTGAGGATCTAGGTGTGGCTGGGACTGGAGGGGAGACTCCTTATGGAGATCCAGGCTGAAGTCAGGAAGGATGGAGAACCACCAAGTCTGGGAAAGAGAGTTAAAAAATTTTTTTTCTCTCACTTTATTAAACAAAGAGTGAATTCAGGACCTTATTTCCTTCCCCCAATAACCATTCTACTCTTTTAAATTTTTTGTTCCTAATTTCTAGAAGATAGTATCCTTCACTGATTTAAGTTCATGGTCTGTTGAGTCAAACAACCCCGAGTTCAAATACGGGTATTTCACTTGGCACTTAAGTTTTATTACTTGGGTAAGTGACTTAAATTTAAACATCCCTCGATTCATTTCCCAGTTTGAAACAATCACTTCACAGGGTAGCTGTGAAGGTTAAATGAGGTAAATGATAGAAAACATAGGAAAAGGACTGGTGATATAGCTCAATGGTAGTATGTGAGCTTAGCATCTTTGTAAATCTAGGTTTGATCCCCAGCACCACAAAAATAAAACACAGGAGTACTCAATCACATCAACTTTTTGTTTTTCTGATACAGGATCTCTTATTGCCCAAACTGACCTTGAACTTACTAGGTAGCCTTTAACCTGATCCTCATGCCTCTACCTCCCAAGTGTGCATCAGCTTTTATTGCCCTTCCCATCATGCTGCCCTTTTTTTCTGATCCCAATCTCCAGTCTTCTCTGTTGCCTCTCCTGACCTGAAGAGTTGCATGCTGCTGGGGCCTTCTATAGAGGATGGAGGCTGAAGCCTGGCCCATTTTACCACTCAGGGTCACCTCCGTGTGAGCAAGGGATCTCAGTGCTCCCATGGGGCCGGGACCATGAAGCTCTTCATGTAGTAGGCCCAACACCCGTACCTGCTCTACCTGGGAGTTGTCACCTGGAGAGGGACAAGAAATGTGGAGCATGAAGGACAGTAGGCAGCATTAGGTGAAGGTCTTGGAGTAAATGGTGAAGAGAAGGAAGGAAAGGCTCACATTCTACAACTCTGCCACATTGTGACATACCTTGCTACACTGCTAATACATTTTCTTATTCCCATTCAAATTGGATCAGGACACCACTCTGACTTCAGGTTTTTAGCATGATACGAACACTTTCAGGATGTGTCTACCAACGTTCCAGTCTCATTTCCTACTGAACTACTTATATGTTGTAGAATTTGCCAAGATGTCAGGCAGCTTCTTCCTCCCTTTTTGGGAGCATTAACCATGTCACACTGCACTAAACACATTTATGTTTTTCACATTTATTGTGTGTGTGTGTGTGTGTGTGTGTGTGTGTGTGCATGTTCCATGGTATGCTTCTCTTCTTCCAGTATGTGGGATTTGGGGATCAAACTAAGGTCATCAGACTTGGCAGCAAGGGTCTTTATCCAATTAGCCATTTCATTGGCCCACTTTGGCACATTTAAATTCTTACAAAGGTCAGCATTTTTATATTTTTAGATTAAATTACATGGCAATTTCAACTGGCTCACCCTAAAGCTGTCATACACCCCCATTTTTTATTTGAGACAAAGTCTTATGTGTTCAGGCTGATCTTAAACTATGTAGGGAATGATGACCTTGACTTCATTTTCCTCTACTGCCCCAGTGCAAGTATTAAAAGCATTTGCCACCACACCTGGCTAATGGTGGTGTTCAACTTACCATCCTCCTGTCTCTGCCTCCAGAGTATTGTGATTACAAGCAAGTCTGGGATCACAGAGTTGGAGATCAAACACCTAATGCAAAGCAGGGAGTATCTGACAGGAAAACCTATTCTAGTGAGCTGGGTGTGGTGGTACAAGCCTTTAATCCCAGCACTGAGGAGGCAGAGGCAGGAAGATCTCTGTGAGATAGAGGCCAGCTTGGTCTACCTAGAATTCCAGGCCAGCTGTGGCTACAGGGAGACCGGGTCTCAAAAAGACCAAACAAACAAAAAAATCTATTTCAGTATCCAGAGATTACTTCAGGGCTAGTCCTAATGTTCCTATCTGGGCCACATTTTGCCTGCCTGCCTCATAAATTATTTTCTTAGGGTACTCTGTGCATGTCTTTAAATCAAAAGGATCCCCATATCACAGCCCTTGTCAGACTATCTTGTAACTGCCTTATTTTATTTTATTTTGGGGAGAAAGGATCTCATGTACTCCAAGCTAGGCTGGATCTCGTTATGTAACTGAGGATGATCCTGAACTCCTGATCCTCCATCACCAAAGTGCTAGGATTTCAGGTGTGCACCACCACATCTAGTTTATGTGGTGCTAAGGATTGAACCTAGGGCTTTCATGAATGCTAAGCAGGCATTCTACCACCTGAGTTACATCCTCAGGCCCATTTACTTCTTTCTATCTTTTATGAGACTGAGCTGTGGAAAGGCAATGACTCAACTATAAGGCTAGTCTTGTGCTCTTAACCACTGAGCCATCTCTCCAGCCCCAAGTCTTTATTTTTCTATTATTTAAAATTGCACATGACATTGCATTGCATTGTGCTTAATATTTGTTAAAGGACTGAGGGCTGGGGATATAGCTCAGTTATTAGAGTACCTGCCTAGCACACAATAAACTCTGGGGTCTATCTTATACCACATAAACTATGTGTGGTTGTACAGGACTCTAATCTCAGCATTTGGGAGTGAAGGCAGGAAGATTAGAAGTTCAAGGTCATCCTTCACTACATACCTACTACAGGTCAGCCTTGATTTTACATTCATCAGGGATATATGAGATCCTGTTTGTGTGTTTTTTTTTTTTTTGGTTGGTTGGTTGGTTGGTTGGTTTGTCTTTTGGTCTTTTTGAGACAGGGTCTCCCTGTAGCCCCAGCTGTCCTGGAACTCACTATGTAGACCAGGCTTGCCTTGAATGCACAGAGATTTGCCTGCCTTTGCCTCCTCAGTGCTGGGACTAAGGGTGTGTGCCACTAGGCCCAGCATGAGACCCTGTTTGAGAAAAAAAAAGTGAGAACTAAAAATCAAAATTCAGAGTAGGGCAGAGTGGTGTGCACATGCACGTGAGCACCCCCCCACCAAATACATAAACCTTAAAGATAGTAACAAAAAAAATCCCAACAACCAGTACCCCACCCCTTCAACTTCCCAGAAGGTTAAGGATATGGAGGAATGTCTAAATGGAGATCCCTGATGTCTCTTGTTAGGATGGAAAGGAAAAGGGTGGAATTCTTTGGCAGGAGGAGACATATAAGGCCTAGCAACAATGGAGGGGCCTCACCTGGGTAGATGTTTGGCTGGCTCAGAGCATGTAGGGTCTGGCAGAGTGTAATGCAGGGAAGACGAAGCAACAGCCAGCTGAGTGAATCAAGAGCAACTGTGACAGGACCAGGACCTGTCCTCCTGCACATGGCTCTTAAGATTCCCAGAGGTCCTCCAGGGAAAGCCTTCCCAGTTTTTGACCAGTTAAGAGGATCTCTGAAGATGTCATGGTAAACCAGTCTAAAATGGGAAAACAGGAGACATAATATTATGATATCAAACTTCTTCGATTTCTGGATTCTTGTTTTCTCAATTTTACCAATACCCTAAATATTATTACTAGGTTTTTAATTAATTAAAAAAATTTTTGAGGTAGGGTTTCCCTGAAACCAGCTGGCCTGGAACTCACTATGTAGACCAAGCTAGCCTCTACCTCACAGAGAGCCACCTGCCTCTCCCTCCCAAGTGGTGGGATTAAAGGTATGTGCCACCATGCTTGGCTTTATTTTGTTTTTGAGATAGGGTCTGTGCAATCCCTGGCTGGCCTGGGATTCACTATGTAGACTAGGTTGGTGTTGAACTCAGAGATCCACCTGTCTCTGCCTCTTGACTGCTGGAACTAAAGGTGTGTATCACCATGCCAGGTCTGAAAGCTAATTACTGAAAGGATACAGTGACTGACAGCACAGACTTTGGTGTCTCATAGCTTAAGTTCTAGTTTGTTTCTCCATTGCTGTGACAAAATACTCTGACCAATACCAACTTGGGCAGGAAAGGGTTTATTAGGCTTACATCTCCCAGGTCACAGTTCATCTGGGAGCCCAAGGTAGGAACTCAGGGCAGGAACCTGGAGGCAGGAGCTGGAGCACAGTCCATGGAGGAACACTGCTTACTGGCTTGCTCCCCTTGCCCCTGCTCAGCCTGCTTTCTTTTCTTTTCTTTTTTTTTTTTTTTAAACTTTGGAAAAAGAAAAAAAAAACCCTGCCAGGTGTGGTGGTGCACGCCTTTAATCCTAGCACTTGGGAGGCAGAGGCAGGTGGATCTTTGTGAACTGAGGCCAGCCTGGTCTACATAGGGAATTTCAGGCCAAGCAGGCCTACGTAGCAAGGCCCTGTCTCAAAAAAAAAAAAAAAAAAAAACCCCAAAATAACAAAAAGCTAATCATGAATGTGTCGTGCAATGCCCTCGTAGGTCAGAGAGGCTGTCAGATCCCCTGGGACTGGAGTTACTGACGGTTGTTAGCTGCCATGTGGGTGCTGGGATTCGAACCCACGTCTTCTGCAAGAATAACCAGTGTTCTTAACCACTGAGCCATCTCTCCAGCCCCACAGCCTGCTTTCTTATGCAACAAAGGCCCACCTGCCCAGGGGTGGCACTACCCACAGTGGGTTGGCCCTCCCACATCACTCAACAATCAAGAAGATGCCCCACAGACATGGCCACAGGCCAGTCCTATGGAAGCAATTCCCCAATTGAGGTCAACCCAGGTGTGTCAAGGTGACACTAAAGCTATCCAGCACAAGTTCCAAGCCTGGCTCTGGTACTTGCCCAAGGTCATTCAACTGGGAATTCAAACTCAGAGGACCAGAGTTTGGTTCACAGCAAGCTCTCAACTGCCTGTAACTCCAGCTCCAGGGGAGCCAATGACCTTTTCTCACCTCCGCCTATACACATATGCCACCCTCCACACATACACACAACTAAAATAAAAATGAACCTGGAAGAAAAGTCTCTCCTTCTGTACTGACACTGAATACACAAGGCTTGTCATCTCTCTTACCATTGTTTTTTAACATTTACTAGGAAACAAGCCTGTCTCATTCACTAGTCTACCTCTATTGCCTTATCACAGCTCCTGGTTTTTAGTGCTCCATATATATATGGAGTTAGTGCTGATGCTAGCCTGGGATCTAATTCAAAAAGCTAGAGCTTGTTTATCTTAACCATCCAGGAGGGTCTCTAATGCTAAGATGTGCTGCCTGCCTTTTACTTCTAGCACTCTCTTCGAGGGCCTCTGCTTTGGATTGCCCAAGATGTCACCACCCCTCATCATTCCCTCTGGCTACTTCTCAACACCTTAAAGAGATATATAGCCATTATTTCAATTATTATTATTTCTGGAGGGTCTCACTTTGTAGCCCAGGTTGGCCTCAAACTAGGTAGCCAAGACTGGGATCACAGGTGTATGTCAGCACACCCGGTTTATGTGGTACTGGGATCAAACCCAGGGGTTTGTGCATGGCAGGGAAGTACGCTTCTACCACTGAGCCATGTCTCCAGCCCCTAAAGCAAATTTATGATCTTTTAAAGATATTTTATTTTTATTTTTTTGGTCTTTTTGAGACAGGGTCTCCCTGTAGCCCCAGCTAGGCTGGAACTTGATATGTAAACCAGGCTGACCTCAAACTCACTAAGATCCACCTGCCTCTGCCTCCCAAGTGCTGGGATTAAAGGCATGTGCCACCACACCCAGCCTAACATATTTTGTCTTCAATTATGTGTAAATGTGTGTGTCTGTGTGGTTATGTGCACCTGAATACAGGTGCTTAAGAAGCCAGGATAGGGCATTGGATCCTCTGGGGTTGGATTAAAAGTGGTTGTGAGCTACCCTACATGGGTGCTAGAAATCCGACTTGGTTCTACAAGAGCAACATATACCCTTAACTGCTGAGCCATCTCTCCAGCTTCTGTGATTTGTTTTTTAATGGTATGGGGAAGAAACCTAGGGCTTTGAGCACACGTGGTAAGTGCTCTACCACTGAGCTATATCAATCCTCTCTTTGTAACCCATTTTATATAACTATATACCCATGGTTACATAAAAATTTCTCAGATAAAGAGGGACCACGGGTAAAAAAAGATTAAGAAGCCTTGTTATTTTATTTTATTTTATTTTTTTGAGACAGGGTCTCACTATAGCCCCAGCTGGCCTGGAACTCACTATGTAGACCATGCTGGCCTTGAACTCATAGAGATCTGCCTGCCTCTGCTTCCCAACTGCTGGGATTAAAGGCGTGCACCACCACGCTCAGCCAAGCCCTGGTATTTTAAGAAGCCTAAACTGGGTTGGAGAGTTGACTCAGTGGTTAAGAGCGCTGACTGCTCTTGTAGAGGACCCAGGTTCAATTCCCAGCACCCACATGACAGCTAACAACTGTCTGTAACTCCAGTTCTAGGGGAACACTCACTTCTGACCTCCTTGGGAAATGCATAACATGGGTGCACATGCAGGCAAGACATTCATACACACATTAAAAAAAAAAAAAAGAAGTCTAAGCTATTTTAAAGAAACCTGAAGGTCATTTTTTGTTGTTTTTTTGAGACAGGGTCTCCTTGTAGCCCCAAATGACCTAGAACCTACAATGTAGACAAGGCTGGCCTCAATCTCAGAATGCTGGATTTAAAGATGTGTGCTACCATGCCCCACCCAAAAGTCAATTTTGCTAAAAACAGTAACTCTTCACTTGGTTCTACACATAACTAAAATGGAATAAATGGCTTGGCAATCTGTCTTCACACTGTCATTTCCTTTGCTGCCTCAACCTTGAAGTCAGACTCCACTCAGCTCTGCATGTAGACATGCTGTTCACTCAAAAATCACTTTGTCTTTTTAGTATATAATGTTGAGAGCAGCCTGAGGGTAGGATCACCTAAATAGCTCTGTGGTGATTTCTGTGATTTTTTTTTTTTGGAGACAGGGTCTCCCTGTTAGCCCCAACTGACCTGGAACTCACTATGTAGACCAAGATGGCCTTTTCTTACAGAGATCTTTCTGTCTCTGCCTCCAGAGTGCTGGGATTAAAGGCATGTACCACCACACCTGGCTAGTTTCTTTTTTTTAAAAAAATTTATTATCGGGGCTGGAGAGATGTTTCAGAGGTTGAGAGCACTGACTGCTCTTGCAGAGGACCAGGGTTCGATTCCCAGCTACGAACTGTCCTTAACCTCAGTTCCAGGGGAATCCAAAAATAATAAATAATAAAATATTATTTTATGTGTACAAGTGTATTGTCTGCATGTATGTGAGTGCACCCATGTCGTGCAATGCAGTGGAGGTCAGAAGAGGGTGTCAGATTCCTCTGGTACTGGAATTAAGGATGGTTTGTAGCCATCATGTGGGTGCTGGGAATTGAACCCAGGTCCTCTGTAAGAGCAGTCAGTGCTCTCAACCGCTGAGCCATCTCTCCAGCCTCATAAATAAAATATTTTCCTTTAGCTCCAGCTGGCTTGGAACTCACTATGCAGAGCAGGCTGACCTTGAATTCAGAGATCCGCATGCCTTTTCCTCCCCTTATTTATTATTTCTATTTTATGTGTATGAGTGTATTACCTGCATGTATGTAAGTGCACCCATGACGTGCAATGCCCTTCCCAATGAAGGTCAGAAAAGGGCATTGGATACCCTGGAACTGGAGTTATGGTCGACTGTTGCGCCACGTAGGGGCTGGGAATCGAACCCGGGTCCTCTGCAAGAGCAGTCAGTGTGCTTAACTGCTGAACCATCTCTCCAGCCTCCTTATTATTTACTTTTAATAAAGTTTGGTGCCTGCTGTGCCCGAGATTCTTTTTGCCTTTGAATTCTGTAATTGGCAGAAAAATGAACCTGAACAAGACCCCTAATCGGTAACATGAGGTTATGTGCTTCCTGCAGTAAGGAAGCCCCTGAGCAACTGGCCCAATTTATACTTACCGGTTGTTGACATCAGCGCCGAAACCTTCACGAAACTCTTCCTCACTCACTTCACAGCCCAGGACGTGGACTTGTTCCCCACTAAGGCAGAAACGAGCAGAAAATGTTGGAATAGTGGGTGCACGGGACTCCTTCCCAGGGAAGGACCGGAAGGCACGAGTGGGTAACTCACCAAAGAGCAGATTTCTTGATAAGTGCCTTCAGAAGACCACGTCCCTCCCACTCCACGGAATCTGGGAAGAGCCAAGACGAACGAGCACAGTGAGAAACTCCAGGTCTCCGACTTCATAATCTACCGCGACTTCCAGCCCTACCTGCGAGCCACTGCTCCTTGCAAGACAGCCGCCCCTTGATCCGGCCCCACCAGCCTCGGCTCTGCCCCTCACCTCGAAGAAGCACCAAGCCACCGAGGGCCAGCAGGGACTCCAGCATTTCTGACGCGTCCAGCGTCTTTCTGGACGCCTTTTGATGTCGTCACGGCCAAGGGGCGGGGCACTTATAATTGCTTCCACCATTAGGAGCTGGTAAAGTCTGGAATGAGAGGTGATTTAACATTCAGAAGTCTCGGTGGGGCTTACGCGGAGGGGCCGCTGCGGAACCTCGTGCACAGACGTAGATGACATCCCCAGTCTGCACTGAGGCCAGAAAGGCCGTTGGAACAGTTGTCAGTGGGCTGGGGCGAAGGGGGTCGCAAGAGCCACAATTCCCATGAAAGTCCGAACCTGCAGTCGAATGACGTCACTGGCCCCGCCTATATCATTGAAAGCTGGACCTCAGGCCCCGCCCCGCGACCTCCCTGCGCGCGTGCGCGACCCCGCATCCTTGTTCAGGGTACTCTGGGCTTTCCTTAACTCTACCCTCCCTCTTAAGATCGAATAGGGGGAACCTGAGTCCCGGGGAAGTGAATACACGTCACCACCGGAAGTATTGTCAGAGGGTGAAAAGGAGGAGGGAAGAGAGGAGGAGGGAGTCCTCTGGGCGGTAAAATGGCGCCTGTCAGAGTGGGAAACCCAGCTGCAGAGACTGCAGCTCCACTCCCCAGCGGCTAAGAGTCCCCCCGGGGAGGGGGACGCCACTCCGGCCCAGAGCTGCGCTCCCTTGGGCTCCCCCTCCCCTTCCTTCTCCGCTCCTGGGCTCGGCCGCCTGGCTCAGTCGCTGGGTACTCCGAGCGCCGCTGCCCCCGCCCGCCCCTTTCCTGGGGCAGACCCCTACCGCGCCTGCGCAGCGGGCCACCTTCGGCTTCCCCCCCTTCCCCTCCCATCTC
>NW_008357929.1:8832075-8843654 GCF_000622305.1 Nannospalax galili
CACTCCCCCTCCCCCAATTCTCCATCCCCTTCCCTCCCGGTCTTGGAGGACCCCGTCCTAGCCCGACTGGTTCGTCGTGCAGCCTGCGTGAAGCAGTCGGTGCCACTTCCCGCTCATGTGGGCCCCCGCGGGCTGCCTACGCCTGTGCCCCAGCTCCCGGTTCCGCCGGGCTTTCCCCTCGCTGGGGGTGGCTTTCTGAGCAACCCACTCCGTGCCCCTCTCTGCAGCCTATCCTGCCGCTCGGGGCCCCCGTTCCCCCTCCCGGCGGCGGGGGGCTGCCCCCGGGGGGCTGGCGGAGCTGGGCCGCGGGGGCCCCGGGGCCGGCGGTGCCGGGGTCATCGGGATGATGCGGACGCAGTGTCTGCTGGGGCTGCGCACGTTCGTGGCCTTCGCCGCCAAGCTCTGGAGCTTCTTCATTTACCTTTTGCGGAGGCAGATCCGCACGGTGAGTTTTTGTGAGTGCTGGCAGTGGTAGGGACTCTGTCCGCTGTTTGGAAAGTGTTGGGCCTGTTTTGGGCCTAGGAAGGAAGGCTTGGCGGGGCTTTACTCGCTAGAGAACTAGGGCACCTTTAAGCAAGAGAGGGGGGAGGCGGGGAGACCCTTATAAAGGAACCGAGGTGGGTTTTTTTGTTTTTTGTTTTTTTCCTGACGGCCTAGGTGGGACAAGGTTTGACAGTCTTAGGGGCTAGAATGGTGGGTATTGCTCTTCTTGGTGCTAAAGAAAGCAAGAGGCGGGGAACACCTGTTTGCTAGCAGCCAGAACTGTTGATGTGAACTCAGGAAAGACCCTCCTGTTGGAAGAGCTAGGCTTGTTTGTCAATGGTGGGGGTGGGTAGGAGGGTATATGTTGCTGGAAAAACCTTGTGTGTGAAAGAAACGCTGTTCTAAGGGCACTCCTCCACAAACTCTCTGGAAACTTATTTCTTAGAGAGGGGGTGGAGAATGGATTTATTGAGACCTTGGAAATGAAAAGGGATGCTTTTATGATGGGCATCTTTAGTTGTGAGAGAGAGTACCTTAAAGTTGGGTGGCCTTCTTACAAGATTTGACTGTCAGTTGTAGAGCTTGCATCTAAAGGTGGGTTTGTTTCTCCAGGAGATTCTAGTTATGAAGAGATACCTGGAGAATGGAGACTATTTGGATGTACACAAGCATCTCTGGGTTCTCTCCCCCAAGCTTTTCTCCAAGGTCAAAGCCCTTTCAGCTGACTTCATTGAACGAATATGTCTGTGTATTTTCATCACTGCTGGAATAAGCTTCTGAAGTCAGATTCTGGGGAAAATTGAGTGAGCTGGGTGCTAACAGAGTACATGTCTTTGGCATATCCCTCTAAAGTTTGTAAGAATTAAGCCAAGAATGGGCAGCTTAGATCAAGAGAATTCCCAGAAAGCCCTGCCTGGGTGATACTGGTGGTCGACTTAATTGATTTGAGGGAACAGTCTGGACATGTGTTCATTCTCTACCAGTCTGTTCTATTCCACTACTGGTTTAGTGTGAGAATTATTCTGAGTGGTGGTGGTTATAAGCACAACTAGTTCTCTTAAGAGGTAGAGTCCATAAAAAATTGGGGATGAGAGAGGCTAAGACTGTGTGGGTCTAGCTCCTATGATTTTATGTGTGGACTGCTTTCTGACCTTGTGACAATATCCCCCACCCCTTACTTCCCAACTCCCCCATCTCCTACTTGCCCTGATACACCAGTTTTCTGAGGACAAGGAGTAGTGCTCCAGCCATCTATTGGAAGGTTAGTTACCTCCTAACTTGCTCTCCTTTGTGCCTCACTGACCCCACAAGCCTTTTGTCCTCTCTTCCCTTCCAGTCTGGTTTCTAACCCCACGCCCTTTCTGGCAGATACTTGGAGCATTCCCTACATGCCCAGCATGTGCAACCTGAGATAGCAGAGCAGGACACCCGAGCTGTTTCAGCTCTCATCACAGGCCCAGGGAGAAAAGAAGGGCAGATGTCTTGGGATTAAAGAGGAGAGGGCCTTTGGGTTTGCAAGTAGAGAATTGTGTGGCTTAGGGCCTGGGACTGGAGTAAAGAACATTTGTATTTTAGAAAAGAGCAGAGGGACTTGCCAGGCTCTGCATAGAAGATATGGGTATTAGGAAATAGCCTGTAAAGAAGCCTTGGAGAAGCAGAGCGGAAAAGCTTTAGGTGGTGATGTCCTGTCCTTTCTTTACCTCTCTCTCACAGCCCTTACTTTGAGTTGACCTTTGCCATACCCTGTCAGCCTGGCAAGTGGGGCTTTCCAATGTTCTTTATCTTATTCTGGGCACCAGGATAAAGAGGATCTTCAGAGATTCAGTGCAACTTGTGACTTGGCTAGTAGAAACACAAGTGGACAGGTGGCTGGTTAAAATAGGCATAGTGGCCCCTAGCCAGAGGAACTTAGCTGACCTGACAACCCCTGGATTCCCTCGTCTTTTAGTCCCCTTAGAGATCCAAGGACTTCCTCTCCTGGTTCCTACTCCTTGTCCACTAAGAGCTTGAGGCTCTTGGTTTCCAGTAAGAGATGACAGGAGTGGCCATAAAGAATCCTTGAGGTGAAAGTGTGTTTCTTTGTTTAGTATGGCAGGATAACATCATTTGAGGGCATATTCTACTAAAATTAACTTATTACCCTTGGTACGGTGTTTGAGGCACTGGAAAAATAGGCATGATTGAGAGGAAAGTCTTCTCATGGAGTCATCATTCCATGAGATAAGTAGGGAGATGAATCCAGCTGTGCAGTCTCAGGCAGCCCTAAGTTTCACCATCCTTTAAGCAGGGATAATAACAATGTTATTAGGATTTTTTTTGTTTTTATGATGCTGGGATTTGAACCCAGGGCCTCTTCTTGTATGCTGGACAAGTGTTCTACCATTGAGCTTTACCCCTGTCTCCATTGGAATTGTTTAAGGATTAAATAAGGTCCTAAGCCAGGTGTGGTGATGCACGTCTTTAATCCCAGCACTTGGGAGGTAGAGGCAGGTGGGATCTCTGTCTAAATTCAAGACCAGCTTGGTCTACATAGAGAGTTCTAGGCTAGCTGGAACTATAGGGAGATCCTGTCCCAAAAAGACAAAAAAAAAAAAAAAAAAAAAGAATGTCCAAATCCATACATACAATACCTACCTAATACCTGGCACATGGTAAATGTTCAGTATTTGCTGTCATTACTGAGGAAGATTTCATTGTAAGTGGTTCTAATTCTTTCTCACTATTCTTAGGTAATTCAATATCAAACTGTTCGATATGATGTCCTTCCCTTATCTCCTTTGTCCCGGAATCGACTAGGTGAGTATGCTGGATGGGAAGACACCTGGAAGGTAAAGTAGGGTTCCAGCTCTGGACTAGAGGTCAGTTGGTGTTATCCCTTTCCATTGTGGTTCAGCCCAGGTGAAGAGGAAGATCCTGGTGCTGGATCTGGATGAAACGCTTATTCACTCCCACCATGATGGAGTCCTAAGGCCTACAGTGAGACCTGGAACACCTCCTGACTTCATCCTCAAGGTGTGTGGAGATTATGAAATCCTTCTATTTATTACTATGCCCAGACCTAGACTCCCTTTCCCAGGTGTAAGTGTTGGAAAGCCTTGGCACCAGGGTTAGGCAGAAGGAGAAAAGCAGGTGGTAGGCATAGGGTGGGGTGGGATATCCTTTAGGACTGTTGGTAGTGCTTAGGACTCACAGTTCTTCCTTGTTCCTCTATAGGTGGTAATAGACAAACATCCTGTCCGGTTTTTTGTACATAAGAGACCCCATGTGGATTTCTTCTTAGAAGTGGTGAGTGTGCATGAACCAATGAGAGCACTCTCAAATGAAAGAGTGATTGTAGGGCTCTGGAAATTTCAGGGGTTGGAAAGCGTGAGAATGGGTATGGGGCAGTTTTGTATAGTAGAGGCTTGCAGGAGGTAAGGGCATGGCTTTCAGTTTCTGGGGTTCATTTGTTATATTGATATAATTCTATTCTACAGACATTCTGCACTTTTGTGTTTGCATCTCTGAATCTTAAAGATATTTGCTACCTCAGATATTGAGTTTGGAAGTTGGGTGGGGGGTAGTTAAAGTTTTTGTCTTCATAGATGTTACTCAAAGGCCTAAAAGACTGGGCTGAAAAAGAAGTTATGTTTTAATGAATGATTACCTTGTATGATGCCTGTCTTCCTCTTAAATCTATTTCAGGTAAGCCAGTGGTATGAGCTGGTGGTATTTACAGCAAGCATGGAGATTTACGGCTCTGCTGTGGCAGATAAACTGGACAATAGCAGAAGCATTCTGAAGAGGAGATACTACAGACAGGTAAGGAGCTAGAATCAGGCTTGAGAGGAAGGCTTCCAGGGAGGTGTCTAGATGCCAGGCAATTGGACAGAAGAGGTGTACTACATAACTCCCTGCTTTTCAGCACTGTACTTTGGAGTTGGGCAGCTACATCAAGGACCTCTCTGTGGTACATAGTGACCTCTCCAGCATTGTGATCCTGGATAACTCCCCGGGGGCTTATAGGAGCCATCCAGGTATGAGATGGTGGTGAGTCTGGGAGGACCAGGATATGGTTCTGGGGACATTTTAGTTTTGTCTTTATTTCTGAGATAGGGTCTCCTTATATAGCTCAGGCTAGCCTGATTCTTGTTTTGGTGGTGCTAGGGATGGAACCCAGGGCTTCATACTAGATCTGAGCTATGCTCTTAACCCCTTGAGGGGTTAAATGCAGGGAACTAGAAGGCAGGAGACCGACCTGGGCCTTGGTCCTAGAGAGCTTGGATTCCCTGCTGTACTATAGATCTGAAGGCAAGTTGTTTATTTCAAATGAGATACTCATTTTCATGTATTCATTTCATAAATGGGATTTCCCAGTTAAAATTCACTTTGAGGCACACTGACAGTAAGTTTGACTGGAACTAACCCCACAGTATATAGTAATGTTTAGTTTTACATTTGAAATCAGGGGTATATTTATGTTGTTGACTTCTGGTGGGTAAAGTATGGATTTTTAAGTAATAATTTTCAGGAAAACTCTACAGGCTCTCTTGAATTCTTTTCTTTTTCTCAACTGCAATTTCACTCACCCTAGACAATGCCATTCCTATCAAATCCTGGTTCAGTGACCCCAGCGACACAGCCCTTCTCAACCTTCTCCCAATGCTGGATGCCCTCAGGTAAGGGAAGTTGTTGAGAGGCACTTGGAGTTCCTTTTTTATTTTTGACAAACTCTTGCTATGTAGCCCATGAGGGCCTTAGATTTGCTTCCTGCCTCAGCCTGCCAAGTGCTGGGAGTATAGGTATACACCATCATGCCTGGCAACAGGATGATTTCTGAGGAAAAGAGGTGGGATAATCCCAAGAGAATTTTTTAGAATGTCGGGTTTGGCTTATCTGTCTTAAGAACTTAAATGTTTGAGCCAGACTTCTTATTCCAGAGCTCTTTTTTCAGCCATTTGGTTTTGGTCAAATTGTACCTGTCTCATTATGTGAAAGTGGAAATAAACTGTGTCCTGACCTCTCCAGTGAGGTTGCAATGGGCTAGTGTTACGAGGATGTCAACCACAGGGTCCTCCACCAATGCAAGTTACTGTCATTCCAGGTTCACTGCTGATGTCCGATCTGTGCTGAGCCGAAATCTTCACCAACATAGGCTCTGGTGACAGCTGCTCCCCCTCCACCTGAGCTAGGGTGGGGGGGAAAAGGAGAGAGAGTTCTTGGGATGCCATCTGTTGCCCTGTCCAATGTGAGGACTGCCTTGGCAGGGCCTGCCCCCCCCCCCTGCCCTGGGAGCCCTACACTTCACTCCTGGAGTCTGGATGGACACATGGGCCAGACTGTGAAAGCAGCCTCACTCTAACTTCATGTTCACACTCCATGGAAACGCCGGACTGGGACAGGCGGAGGCCTTGGAGAGCTGAGTGTCTGGAGAGGCAAGACTGGCCAGAGTGACAGATAGACATAACGGTCATCCCACAGGCTCAAAGAGAAGCCAAGTCAGCTTTGTTGTGATTTGATTTTTTTAAAAACTCTTGTACAAAACTGATCTAATTCTTCACTCCTGCTCCAAGGGCTGGGCTGTGGTTGGGAGATTGGGATTTTGGGCCATTGGATCTTCCCCAAACTTTTCCTTCCCTTTTCCTCAATTTTTCTTTCCCCATATTCCCTGATACCTGTAATCAACTTTCTCTTTTCTCCTTTTCTCTCTTTTAAACCATGCATTATAACTTTGAAACTAAAGCTGCGCTAGGTCCTTGTCTGGGTTTTTGGGAAGTGGAAGGGCTTTATTCACAACCACCCTGTCCCTAAAGCAGATGGGGAAAAGTGCTGGTGTGAGGGGAGAGGTGGGGACCATTATGTGGGAGAGAGAAATTTCGGTCACTATGGATGGCAGGAAGGGCACCAGTGACAGAATGGAGACCTGGGGGGGGGGGGCAGGGGAGCAGCTTCAGAGTAGGCTATAGAAGGATGAAAAGAGAAACCTGGATTCCCCAAAGAGCATACAGCTGGAGAAAGGCCCAGCTTCTGTCTGTGAGGTTGACGTGGACAGACTTTAACGGGCCCTGCCTATGGGCTGTTGGCACCCAAGTTCTAAGCTGCTGCGGGCGGAGCCTCACGTCCTGGCTTGCACTTCCTCCCGAGCCGGTTCTACTTCCTCCAACCCGCCACGTGATGCTCCGCCCTCCTCTGAGGTCGCATGATTTCTTCTTCATCTCGGCCGTGTCCCTCCGCGCTGGAGTAGTCCCTATCATTTAGACCTCTGCCGTTCTTTTGGTCCACCCATCCGCTAGCTCTGCGCGTTCTTTGCGTGTATACAAACCTCTCTTTTCTTGCTGTACTCTTAGTTCTGTAATCCGTGTCCGCTTGTTGTGTACTACTTTGTCTTGTGGTCAAACAGCCATCTGACGTACCAACACGTTTCGTGAATAGCTAGCCTCGTAGTGCTGCTTTCCCCAACGTAACTTCCGAAAAGGGCTAGAGAACCAAATCTCATGGTTGCCACCTGCTACCCCCCCCCCCCACCTTCCCCGCACTTTCGTAGTGCCTGTTATCGGGAAAGCGTTTTCAGTTAACTTTCAACGACAGCAGAAGCCAATCACCTCGGCTACGTCACCTGCGTAGTCCACAAATTGATTCCAAAGCTACTACGCAGACGGCGAGAACTGGGCGCACTGCGGGAGGCGCTACGCTGGAGGCGTTCGCGCGCTGCGGTAATGGCGTACTTCAGCAGGCGGGGCCTCCCGGGAGCGCCGGGGCGGGGTTGGTGAATAGGGAAGTGGCGCAAACGGGTGGATCGCTCCGCAGAGTGTTCGCGTCGAAGCTGCCGCCGCCGCCCCCTGTCCCGACCCCCCCTCCCCTGGGTTCCCTCAGCCCAGCTCGGTCCAGCCCGGTTCCCGGGAGAATGAAGTTCGTTTATAAGGAAGAGCATCCGTTCGAGAAGCGCCGCTCTGAGGGCGAGAAGATCCGGAAGAAATACCCGGACAGGGTCCCGGTAAGGACAGCCAGGGCCGAGGTGCCGAGTGCTGACGCGGTCGCCAGAGCTAGGCTTGGGTATGGGACAGGCAAAGTGGAGGCGGGCTCCCCGTCCGCGGTGGGTTTAGGAGTCCGAAACTTGTTCCTGGTCCAGGATTGAGGGGATTGTAGTCGAAGTAGGTTTGTTAGGAACATGGAGTGGACTGGAGAGAGAAACCGTGGCATTGTCAGAATGGAGGCCCTTGGGTGTTTGACAGCCTGAGCTTCATTCACATGGCCAATAGGAAGGTTTTCGCGATTGAGGCTAGAGTTCGATCCAGACAAATTCATCCTATTTCTACGAAGATGGTAGTTATTGTGACGCGCTGTTCTGGGATCATGCTTTGATACTTAGGTGAGCCAGTGAGGTCAGGATCTCTGGACTGGCTGCATGCACCACATACAAGGACAAAGAGAAAGGAGATCGGGGTAACTAAGGAAGTGGGACTACTGTAGCTTGAGTTCGTCACAGATGGAGCTATAGGCTGTGTTCCTTGTGTCTCTTAATTTTTATCTTTTTATTAGGTGATAGTAGAAAAGGCTCCCAAAGCTCGGATAGGAGACCTAGACAAAAAGAAATACTTGGTGCCTTCTGATCTCACAGGTGGGACTGACCCAAGACCTGGGTTTCCTTCTGTGGGTGGGGAATGCCGTCTCTGGGAGGAGGCTCCACCTCACCTTGTAGCTGTTTTCTGTAAGCATTGATGTCCCCTGTGACTTTCTTGCACCTCATGTTTTTGGCAGTTGGTCAATTCTACTTCTTGATCCGGAAGCGAATTCATCTCCGAGCTGAGGATGCCTTATTTTTCTTTGTCAACAATGTCATTCCACCCACCAGTGCCACGATGGGCCAGCTGTACCAGGTATGGCACCTTAGAAGTAATGGGAGTGTTTGGAGAGGAGTTTTGGGACAGTTTGAAGGGAAGAAAGTGAAGGCCATCAGTGGACTAGCTGGCAGTGGGGGAGAGTAAATTGGAGGAGCTGCTCTGATGGGGGCACTGCTACTGAGGGCTCTTAGCCATTCCAAGAAAAGAGTTTGAGGTGCTTTTGTGTTTTTTGTTTGTTTTTGCACAGGATTGCTGCAGGAATGATACTGCTTGACTACTAGGGTTTGGAGTGATTGAGGCAATCTAACAGGCACTTTAAAAAGAATGATATGTTGGGTGTGGTGGCTCACATCAGTGAACTCAGCACTTGGGAGGCTGAGGCAGGAAGATTGACTTGAGTCCCAGGACAGCCTAGGCTACAGTTTAAGTCCTTGATCTCAAAAACCAAAACAACCTGGCTTACCACTCAGGCTTACTCAGGAGGCAGAGGCTTGATCCATACAGTGAGACCCTGTCTGAAAACACATCATGAAAAATTAAAAACAAGCCACCAGGTGTGGTGGCATATACCTTTATTCCCAGGCAGAGGCAGGCGGATCTTTGTGAGTTCAAGGCCAGCTGGGACTACAGGAGACTCTGTCTCAAAAAAGACGAAAAAAATAAATAAAAGTTCCTCTTTTTCCCTTCAGTACTAGGAATTTTACCCAGTGCCGTAGACATACTAGGTAGACACCCTTCCACTGAAGATCTCTATCTTCAATCCTTTGTTTTGAGACAGAATCTTACTAAGTTGCCTAGACTGTCCTCTTTACTTTCAATCCTTTCCAGTAGCTGGAACTACAGGCCTGTACAACCAGGCCATTCTTAAAAGAATGGTTCTTGAAGAATGTTTGGATGGTAGATAGTTCAAGTAACTGAATCCCAATTGTCTTAACATACTTTTCTGCTTTCACTCCAGGAACACCACGAAGAAGACTTCTTTCTATACATTGCCTACAGTGATGAAAGTGTCTACGGTCTGTGCAGCTGCTGTCCCTGAGGTGGGGCGTTCCATTCTACAAAGAGAGGTGGTGCTCCTTCCTTGACTTCCACCTCCTCCAGGCTCAAACACCATCTCCCTTCTTCAGGACCTTCACTTAATGTTTGAGGCTCTTTCCAGCCCCTCTTAGCAAGAGGGGTAGTAGGAGACATGGCTTCTCATACCTCTCCTTTCTCACCTTGGCTCTCCATTCCCTTTCTGCTTTAGACTTCTCGATTGTCAGTCTCCGTCACATCCAATGATTGTTTTGGTTTCTATTTCCTAACTGCTTAAGGGGCTCAGAACCACAACAGTCCCTTTCACTACCTTCTTTTTGGGGGATAGATGGAAGGGACTGAAATTGTGGGGGAAGGTAGGAGGCAACATCAATAAAGAGGAAACCACCAAGCTGAATTGAAATTTGCCTTGTGTCATTTCATTCCCTCCTTTATTTTATTTTTTCATTTTCAAGTGTCATGGACTTCACTAGTGATGAAAGAGAAGGAATTGGGGTCACAGGTTGGAGAAATACAGATTTTTTTGTTAATGTTGGTATTCCTCGCTCTGTAAAAGGGTTGTGTGAATGGAATAATCTGAGCGTTGGTTTGTGAAACTTTTAATTTTATGTATATGTACATTAGGTTGTGATACTAATTTTTTTTTACTGTGGGTCCGTATGAAGAAAGTTTGAAAGTACCATGTTTAGGTAAGCATATCCAAATTTGTTACTTGGGATTAAAGAAATGATCATGTTTGGGAGGTGGTAAAAGGACTGTCCTTAAGTGAATGTCAGTTGCTGAGTTTGTGTTGGTATGTGGGATCCTGTGGCGTAGAATTCGAGAGAGGGAGACTACTGGGAGAAAGAAGCCATTATCACCAGGAGAACTTCATCTCCCGGCAACCATTTCTCCTCTTGGCTCGAAGTGGGGCGGTTCCCTGGGCGCAAAAAAGGCGGGGTAGAATGATGCAGTATGGTGGCCGAGAGTGATAGAGCGCTCTTCCTTTACTTTTTTAGCCCCACCTAGCCTACATTTCCCAGGAGTCTGTACGCGCTCTTCCGCTCTGCCTTCTGGCTGCTGATCGCTCCGCCACTCCCGGGCGGGGGAAGGGCGTGACTTACCGCGCCTGCGCCAATCGAAGACTTACTGGGAACTGAAGTTCCGGAGAGTCTTGCGCTCCCCTTTCCGCCGCCCCCGAACAGACTACAAACCCCTTGGTGCACTGCGCGGCGGAGCCGGCGGGGAGGGGTGGGGGAGAAGGGAGGGAGGAGAGTGGAGGGAGGAGGAGGAGGAGAAGAAGAAGGAGGAGGGAGCAGGCGGCCGGCGGCACGGGGGGAGGGGGCCCGGTCCGGGAGTGCGGGAGGCTGTGGAGAGGGAGGTGGCGGTAGCGGGTAGCGGACTGTAGTCTCCACCGGGCCAAAGCGGACACTTCGGGGGAGCGAGGCAGTAGGAGCACCGAGCACCAGAGGCGGCACCGGGATCCCCGGCTCAGGGAGGCGGGGGGGTGGGGGGGGTCGCCGGACCGAGTGGAGGGGAGGGGGCGATGCTGGAAGCCATGGCGGAGCCCAGTCCCGAAGGTAAGCTCTCCACCGGCACGGAGGGGCAGGGGCGGGTGAGGATTCAATTGGCAAACTTGGAGCTCGAACCCCGGCGCCCAGCGGGGGAGTGCGGGAAAAGGGGTTGGGGGCCTGGTTCTCGAGGTGGAAGAGCAGCGAGTTGAGAAACCTTGGAGAAAGAGGAGTGGGAGCCCGGGCTGGGGGAGTTGGAGATCAGATGCCCTGTGGATAGTCGGGGGGAGGTGTCTGGGGATAGGCACTGGGAAGTCCAAGCTTCGCGGGCTAGGGACTTGAAAAGGCCTCGGACTGGCTGGGGCCCCGAAGCGGAGAGGTCCGGGGAGTCTGCGTGCCCGAGAGTACTTGGGGGAGCGCGAAGAGGACCGAGTGAGGGAGGGCCCGGTAGTTGGCTGAGCTGGGGGAGTTTGCGGCGGTGGCGCCGGAGCTCCTAGTAGTTGCCGCCAGGGATATCTCGGTGATTGTTGAGGGGTGGGCAGGTAGTTGGGAGAAAGGGGGCCCGGGTATTGTCTGTAGGAGAGAGCCCTGAACCGAGGGGCAGTTGTGCGGCGAGAGAGCTGGGCCAGCCGGGTAGTTGGAGGGCGGCGAGGGGCGGTGGGGGTTAAGACCGGCAACTTGCAGTGTGTGTGTGTGTGTGTGTGTGTGTGTGTGTGGAGTGGGGGGGGGTTGGTCGGCGAGGGCTAGAGCC